>NC_044504.1:2382500-2434880 GCF_902362185.1 Chanos chanos
AGGAAAAAAAGGGATTTTCAGTGTCTGAGCACCTGGCGTGAGGCACAGTTCCATAGTGCAGCGAAGCATCCGACATCTGGGACTCCCAGTTTGAATACACTGTGCTGCCAAACTTACCAGCTTTTGGTCTCAGGACACTAAGTGAGAACAGTGGTTCACCTGAGTGAGCGAGTCCGACAGGACCACTCAGTGGTGGCGCTTGTCTCAGTGGTTCGGACCCAAAGTCAGGTGTGTGTGCAGATGAGGTTAGAATGAACTGAATCGTGCTCTCCTCAAAGTGTATAATGCTCCTTGGTAATGGTATACAACTTGCAGTGTGCAGCTGTCAGTGACTGGTTTGGATGAAAGAAGAGTGCTGGATGAAAGAAGAGTGCATTTAATCTTATGGAGAATGCTTTGGTGTCTGGCTCATGAAAAGAGCTAGCCTTGAAATTCTGTACAAGCGTAGTGGGTAACTTTGTTCAATGTCAAAGCATTCATTTATTTTATGTCATTTCATTTCATTGTGTCTTGATTCTTTTTACATGCTTTGTAAATACACCACTTAACATTTTTAAGCCTTATTGTTACTGATGAGTCAAGATACTTTTAGATCTTTTAATTGCACTGTTCTGCAAAGATTTAAATCGAGTATGGTACAAGACTTAAAACTTTTTAAAAAAATGACACAATCATCATACAAATACTATAACTGGCCAAGTAGGTCCTGGCATATTTTATAGTGCTTCTGTACTAATTCCATGTGTACTTTGTTGGCTAATTTGAGGACTCGTGAGCTGACGTGTGTGTGTGTCTCTGGGGTCGTCCCCAGGCAGTGGTGCCGCGGGCCGAAGGGTGAATACAGTAATTACTGCAAAGAGCTGGAGCGTGGGGGAGCTTTCCACACTCTGGTGATAGCACTGGATGCATTCTGAGTTCAAAATGTGATGCATATTCACTCTCTCTCTCTCTCTCTCTCACACACACACACACACGTCCTCTCCAATCCCATCAGCAGCAATGAGGGTTGTCTTCCCCTTTCTCTCTCATGAGAGCAGACTCTGTCAAAGTGTTAACTGTAGAAAGTACTTGCTCACATACGGATACGAAACTTCAGGCCTTTCCAAGTTTTCTTTGAGTCTGGTCCCAACCCAACTGCATAAACCCCTACTGTTGTTTGGAAAAAAAATTCTGTTGGTTTAAAAAGAATTTCAAAACATCGGGTGGTTTCAGATGGATTGTGCATTTCCACACGTCAGAATGCGTCGAGTCTCTCCAGATAGCATTTCTAACTGTGCTGCTACCATTTTATCTTCCCAGTTCTGATATAACTCACACACATTTCCCAGTGTGTTGCCTTTGGACACAGCGTTAAAGAGGACTGGACTTGCTCCTTTAACGTGGTAATAAAGCAGTAATCTCCTGCGTGGCTGGAGAGCGCATCGACGAGAGGGGCGATTTCAGATTAAACCACAGTCCCGAAGATCTGCTCGTCAGTAGCAGAGGTCAAAATGTGAATGTGTCCCAAAACAGCGCAGGTATTGATTCACAAACTCTCTGAGAAATGAACCAATTAAAGAATGCAAATAGATGCCACCACCCCCCCACCCCCCAAAAAAACCCCCAACAACAACAACAAAAACACAGGGCACAGGGACAAAGTGATCTGAAGTGGAAGTCTTTGCGAAGGTCCTGAAGCACTGACCTGTGAAATAATTATATTAAAATTATGTATTAAAAATAATGGGTTATGCTAACCATGTGTTAATGCACTGTGCTTTCTACTATAGTCATGCTAGTGTGTTATCTTATTAGCTCTGTAAATGGCAT
Organism: Chanos chanos; assembly: GCF_902362185.1. Classification (NCBI taxonomy): domain Eukaryota; kingdom Metazoa; phylum Chordata; class Actinopteri; order Gonorynchiformes; family Chanidae; genus Chanos; species Chanos chanos. Next base: position 2,384,310 of record NC_044504.1, read on the forward strand.
TGAGATATAGTGTCTCACCGCTACTCATAGAAAATGAACACAGATGACACATGCACAGTTCAGGTGGATTACCTGGTGAAGGGCCTAAGATGAGTATCGTGAGTTCAAAGAGAACCCCTGACCTTGATATAATGGTTCTATCTGGACTCTGCTTTTTTGATTTTCCTGGCAATATTTACCCATTTCAGTCAGGGCCTAAGGCAAACACAGGCATTGGGCCCTCCGGACATTTGAGATTTCCCACTATTCTACCTGCAATACAAATCAAACCAACCTCTCTCTCTCCTCCAAACAAGAATCGCCCTAATGATAAACGTGAATCAAAGAGCAGGTGCAGTCTCCTTTGTCTGACGGCTCTGTTGAGTTCCTTTCCAGTCTCTCCATGTACATTCGAATTTTGAAATAGCGGATGGAAACCCCGTTTGAAGCGAAAGATTAAGCGCTTAATCTTTTTATTTCTAGAGAGGGCAAGCAAAGGAAGACACGTGGAAAGTGGTTGAAGAGAGGAGGGATCCAGGCAGTTTGTGAGCTGCTCAAGTCCAACAGCAGATGAGGGGAGACCTGGTGGCTGGAGTGCTGAAAAAATATACTGTGTGGCGTCAAATGGTTCAGTGCACAGTAAATCACAAAATTAACAGTGATCAAGTTCAAGCTCAGGTTCAAGTTTATTTAGAGCCCAGCGTCACTGTTTACAGTCTCGAAGGGCTTTACATGGCCACTACAAACAAAACAGGACGGCACCCCCCTGACTTAACCCTCATGTTTTCCCTCGGGCCAGAAAAAACTCCCCAAAAACCCAGATGTAACATGGGAAAAACAGGGGAAGACATCTTGAGAAGGACCACAGAGAGAGGAGACCCCTTCATGGCCAGACAGGTGTGCAGTAGGTGCCGACCCAGTGGACATTTACAAACACTACAATCATAATGCAAAAGAAAACACACTAGCAAACAAAATAAAGACAACGCAAGCAGGTCGAGGGGGATGGCGATGAGGAGGAGGCTGACAAGGAGGAATGGGGGGGGGGGGGGGTGGTGGATGGGCACACCTGGGAGGGAGATAGTTGCACTCATACAAGATATTCATACTCAAGCATATGAGACACACACATGCAGAAGATAAGGGGGAAAAGGAGAACATTAGTAGGGTTTTAGGACTTAATAAAGCAAATAAAGAATGTAGTGTATATGCATTAATGCAGAAAAGCTAACGGCTGTGGATTGGGAGCCAATGAAGAGAAACCAGGACAGGTGCAATGTGGTCAAACTTCCTTATTCTGGTCAGGATTCTGGCGGCAGCATTCTGGATCAGCTGAAGACTTTTGGTACTAGAGGCAGGCGGGCGGACTGGAGTACAGAACATTGCACTAATTGAGGCATGACAAATGCGTGAACAATCGTTTCTGCATAAGCCATTCTTAGCATGGGCCTAATTTTAGCAATAAAACAGTGATAACAACAATAATGATTTAAGTTTAATACAAATGCTTGATTTTCTGATGGGGTTAGGGCTCAGACAAGGGTGGCTATAGGCGGATTCACTTGGATTACTCTTCTGCCCACGTCATATAGGGTAGCTCGCGATTACACTGTATTGTAATAGTTTGATTTCTTTATGGTGTTTTCAAATGCGTTTTGTTTGGTGCAAACGTACAAACATTCCCAACATGCTTGTTGTTGCTGGAGGCTAATTATCCAATCAAACCAAAGATCACAAAAGAATATGCTGATGTGTTAAAAAAAAACGTTACTGCAAAACCGTATCGAGGGGCGCAGTGGCGGAACGCACGTTACCGTTGGCAGTTTTGCTAAAAACGTTCTGCTTTCCTCCCGCTTCCTCTTTCTTTCAGCTGGGGCACTTTCGCTTCGCTTTTCAGCAGTCTGTACACCACGCCGAGCCGTTTACGCGAGCTGGCCACTGTCTTCCCGAATCATTTCCGCAGATGCGCAGTAAGATCACGGAATAGTCCAATGTAGTGGGGACTGAGGGGGGGCCCTTGAGGCACCCATGAATTAGGCATTTGGATGCCTTTTTAGCGTATGGATTTTTAGAAAGACATAATTAATTAGCGAAAAGGAAAAAAAAGAATCTTTCTTAACCATGAATTTATGGGATGCTTGGTAGCTTGGGGGCTTTTGCATAATGTTGAAGATTTCAGCTGAATGTGCTTACGCAGGTGTGTCTTTTGGGGGGTGGGGGTGGGGTTGGTACGTGTTCTGCCAGGTCAAATGCCCGTTTCATGCCAGCTTTCTGACAACTAAATGAGGATTTTCGGAGGGCGGGGAGGGGGGGTGATCTCCACATTTCTCTTGTTTCTTCCCCGATGACATGCTGTCCCCATTCTGTCACTATGAAAACGACAGACAGGGCTGGGGAAAAATGCTCCATTACGGCCTGCCAGGGGAAACAGAGACACCATTAGAGAATGAGATCTGTTACGAATAATGTATGTTTCCAGCACTGTGCCATCATGTTGGAAAAGAGAAGCAGACAGACAAACTTCTTACTTATGTACTCCTTACTTATTTCTTACTTGCTTCTGTTGGGGTTTTCAAACTATTTCAGGAGCTTTTTAAGACGTTTGCTGCGCTCAGCCAATGATGTGTTTGGTTTTAGTGTTTATCAAGAACAATGAAATACTGTTTTAGTCAGAAGTCGACCACACGACTGAAGTCTGAAACTTCCACTGTTATGTAAAGTACCTCGTAGCCATACATGAGTAAAAGTAAAGATGTTTTCACGGACTGAAAGCGATTCTGGATGCATGTGCAGATTTCTCAGTTTTATTAGAAATAAACAGGATGAACAAAAGACTTCTTGGAACTTACAGACTCCTCGCACAGGATTCAGGATTCAGGATTCACAATACATTGACAGTACAATTCCACACCCCAAACAAGGGAAAAGTAGGAGTATTTACACAGAACAGGACTAGATTAACAAACGCCGGTGCAACTAACGATTAAACTAACAAGGTAAATCAGGAAGTCAATAAACAAACCTAACATAGAATGACCAGCAGAGGAGAGAGAGGATCATGGTGCGACCTCTCTTTCACATACCTCTCTGGAAAATGACTCAAGGTAAAAGTTAAAGTTACCCATGAGAAACCACTCAGGTAGAAGTGTTAAATACATCTACTTAAACATCAGAAGTAGAAATAAATGACATAAATAATGAAGAAGCAGTAGGACCATTTCTTGTCGTTGTATGTTTTATTTAAGGTCAAAAAAGAATCTTTCTTATGAACTGTTAACAAAGAACTCCAGTCTGCTGTTTTCTTTGTGCTAATCACAGGATAGACTGAACCTCATCATAATTTGAAGATCATCTTTATAGCTACAAGCAACAATTATCAGGGTCCAAGCAAACCAACACATTACACAGCAAGAATTGTGAATTGTGAACGATCACTGTATCAAAAGCTGAAAGGTGTTAGAGTTTCCTGGTACATATTTAATCCTATGTCGCATACTCGGATAACACAACCATTCAAAAGCATGTAGTTCTGAGCAAAAATTTATTATAATTACAGTTGGCTTCAAATTCCTCACATGACCTTTGAAGCCATAAACACCACCCTTGATGTATATTTTCAGGCCTTAACGAAGTTAGTTGCTTGTAAGTTTCTTGTTGACACTTTTTACATGTTTAAAAAATCCTTTAAACTTGAGTGGAAGAATATGATGATCTTTTACCCTTACTGTATAAAAACTGAAGGACTATAAATGCATAAAAGCTTTACTGAATAAGATTTAAAGTGTTAGGATGTGGATAGTGTTAGTGTAATACGATTTCGGCTTTTTACTGTTACAAATCTGAGCTAGCACACTAAACGCCCGCCTGATTTTTTAAAACTTCACTTTTATCGTCTTGTATGTTACGCATACTTGAAGTTCAGCTACAAATGTGATCTATGAGTTTAAGTGGTATATATATATCACTCACATTCTAGTATTGAAATAAACTCTATAGAAATTCTCAATAGTCTCTTTCATTCTGGGAAAACCAAGTGCATGTGATCCAGCATATATGAACAGAATGTATGGGTTTCACACAGCGCTATCATAAAAGACCACAGTTTTTCAGGACTTTATGATCCCCATTTTTAATGGAAAATAATTTCAAAAAACTGTTTTGTATTCCAGCGTAGGGGTGTTGTCGAATGCGATGGACAGGCTGGCTCAGAGAACCGACAGAAGCCTGACAGGGAAATGTAATATGGCTGGCTCTCATGTAGGCAGTTATGGACTGAGTTCTTCAACTGGATTTCTAAGCGTTGTTTCATAACAAGTGCTGAAATAGATGACATTTACTTTTAATATGTAGGGGACTATTAAAATGTCAAAGAATCTAAGGACCTTCAACGAATTTGGGTACGCTCAGTAGAAGGTCATTCTATAGAAAATGTATGATGCAATCTAATAGTCACAGGGATACTCAGGGATGCTGCATGTATGTGCTGGGTAATCTTTATTTAGTCTCTATTTCAAACTGTAATCCAAAGTCCAAGTCACTAACACAGGTGCACTCAGGTAGGCGGAGACCCAAGACCTGACTGAGGGAAACCAAGGAGCATAAATACAGGTGATGTAATGAGAGAGTAAACAGGAAACAGGTGATCATGAGGATTGGATAATGAGCTGGTTACCAGATGGTCAGGCACACAGAGCTCTGATTGGTCAGAGGAGAGTGTGGTCAAGACAGAGACCTGACAATAATATAATATAATATATGAAAATTCTTCTCTACGTACCGTTTCAGTATCTTGCTTATTGATCTGCACTGATAATATTCATACTGTCTAAACCTAAATGTAGTGCTGTGTATTTTCACAGATTTGTTTTGACTTTCTTCAGCTTCTTCCAACATACTTTTGCCAAATAAGCATCTCTCTACAGAATGCATGAAGCAAAAGAAACTGAGCTTTGAGGAAGAATATGTCATGTGCTTTGCCTCGTTGGACCTAGACTCCACATTGGATCATAGTGTTTGTATCATAGCAACATGTTCTCTAGCTCCAATAACTGCAGTTATCCTCTTTCATCCTGAGTCTTATTGCTTTTTCAGAGATTGTTGGCAGTCTGGTCAAAGAATTTTGTAAGTATTTTATCTGAAATATGGTGGTAACAGCAGACAGCAAAATGTGAATGCAAGGGAAAACAGATCTGAGATCTACTCATCTGAAGTTGAGGTGTTACATTTCCATTTCACAAAACGATCCTGCCCACGAATCACAAGGTCCTCTGCTGTTCTCTTGAGAAATGTCATAAACTCGGTAATATCTTATTTCCTAATGTGTACTGACAATATATCAAACCCAAGAAATAAAATCCAAATTAAATCATCTAAATTTTGGCAGTTCTTATTTCTGTGGTGATGTTTAGAGCCACAAGAAATAGGAGAGTACTTTCATACCAGGTATTTTTCGACCAGTTTTCACAAACTTTAAAATGGTTCACTAGAGTTTTCAAGCAAATGAGAGTGCTCCAAACAAACTCAGACAGCTATAAGTTTGGTTTGATTTACGTTCTTAAACGTTTAAGTTTTAAGGATTGTTTGAAGAACCACTTCTGGCATATCATTTTAAGCCCTCATCACATATCCATGCGCCGAAGTGGCTGCATTTGAATGGAAGATGGTGGCGTTAATGGAAAACGTACAAAGAACTCATGGATGTGCAATGGATGTGAAACCTTTTTCAAATGAAAAGGCTGAAAGAATACCAGGCAAACTCCCCTCGTGTCTCATTGCTAACCATTTTCTTAGACTGAAAAACTGAATCTAACCCTAACCCACAGACAAGGAGAGTCGTCCATTAATGTCTTTCACAGTGTGCATGTCATGTCTGACATTTTCAAAACATTACACACGTTTTCTAACACATTCACAAACCTTAGCATGAGATCCATAAACCTCATCATGACGTACTTTCTTTATGGTGAAATGCCAGTCATGTCTCTTGATTTGAAACGCCACATTATCCAGTGAAGTGATGTTGACTCAGTTTTGTGTGTGTTGCTGAGTAAAGCAGCTCATCATTTAGCTTCTTGTCAAAGAGAAGTCACCGTGGACCGCTGCTTAGTGCGACACTATGGAAACTGTCAAGAGGCTGTTGACAGTAAACATAGTAACCCTATCACAGAGGCATGTCATTGCTTGAGGCAATTCTCAGGGTGTGCACCAGAGGGCGACAGTGGAGAAATCATACCACCCCCCCCCACCCCACCCCCCTCCCACACACACACACACGCACACACACACACACACACATATGCTTTTTTAAGTATTATTATGATGTCAACTATGCAATCATATAAGCAATGAATGAGTGAATGTGAGTATCTATAGATTCTTTGACTGAGGCTTTGATCTAAAATAATAATTTTGCTTTCACAAGTCACAGTAACATCTGCTGGCAGACTTTCATAAAAGGATTCACTTCACGATGAATTTCAGTTTCCCCTCCTTCAGTTTTAAAATGTCCCCATACCCAACACAATATCATTCTCCTCACCCCCGCAGGGATGAGCTGCGATGTTAGACAGAAATTCATCTCTTTCCAGACACAGTATGTCACTGATGATGTAGATGTAATAAATGATGGAGAGACAGAGAGAGACACAGAGAGAGACAGAGACAGAGAGAGCAGTGGAAGGAATGGGCCAGAGAGAGGGATAGAAAGACAGAAGGAGAACAGTAGGCGATGTGCAAGTAAGTGTGAAATCCCCTTTGAATCGGCAGTGGAATTAACGGCTCGACCTTTAGGAGAAAGGTCGGAAATCCTGAGGGAGGGCGGATGGCTGCGGGACATGGAAAAAAAAAATTGACAAGCCAGGAAAAGCCAGGAGTCAGTGTTCCGCATTGTGAGACTGAACTTTGGCTACACGTTTTATGAATCGTAACCATAGCAATTACATTTATACATTTTTTTTGTTCGATCTGCAGACGCATTTATCCAAAGTGACTTCCAATACAGGCAGAGTGCAAAACCAAGCAAATGGTTACTGAGGAGCTGATTGTTGCATAAGTGCCACCACTGAGTTCTTTATCAGGCTAGATACACATGCAAGTAAGTTACAGAAAAACAACAGAGTGGGCCACAACTAGGGCAAAGAGCCCCCGGCCATTTATTTTCAAGTAAGCCGATCAGATCGCAGTAATACCCGAACTCTCAACTGATACCATTACCCCTGCGCGTATTTTTCTCGGATTATTTTTCTTTTCCTTCTGTGGGCTGTGGGCATTTGACGCAACTTTCCAGAATTTTCAGTGCTGTGCTTCGTTGTACGACTCTTCCTGTCCATAACGGAGCGTTCTTACTCCCTTCTCCGTATGCTTTCCAGTATAAATTCCCTCGACATCCCCGTGAGCGGGGACAGAAGTCATGAGGAGAGGAGATTCCTTTGCTCCCTGAGCTGCGTCGGTTTTCTGGGGTGTGTGGGTGGGAACTTTGAGAGTAGAGGGGCGCTCGGTCATGTGGCACAGCCAGGCTTGTGTGGAACTCTTGCTTTGAGGTTTTGCCAGGTAAAAGATGAAAAGGCGAGCTTAGATCTGAGGTGGTCCTGTTTTGTCAGATTGGAAGACTTTGCTCCATCTGCATTCTCAGAACTGATGTAACTATGAGAAAGCAGAACAATGTGCAAATGTGTCCAGATTTAAATATGATGAATGCTTTGCATTTTGCAATGATGCCGGCAAGTTGTCGTGCGCCAGCAAAGCATCAATTCGAGTACTGTATACAGCTGTATAAAAAAAAACAACTGTAAAATAAGCCTTTTAATGCTGTACACATGTCAAAACAAATAAAACTGTGAATAATATGGAAATTTTTTCCCTTACAGTTTTGGTGGATGAAGTGAATAAGTAATATGTAGGATGCAACACATTCTTCAAAGTCAAGGCTGCAATTCATTCTCAATTCAGTATTCGGTATGTATAGGGCCATTTCAATGTAAGGAGTACAAAAAGCCTTTGGTTGGATATGACACACTTTGAGGGCATTGTTGACTTTAATACCATATATGGCAGTTATGATTATCAGTGCATTTTTCTGACAAGACCGTGTCATTTTGATGCATATTCTCTCAGTGTAGTCGAGGGTCTGAGTTTTGTTGTTTGTCAATGTTTAAACTATTTCAAAACAATTTCAGAGGCAAACAAGAAAAACTGCAAGGTACAGAATATATGACGAGTCCCAAACGCAGAACTCTAGCACAAATCTCCATATATCTGAGGGGAGCGGGACTCATCGTGATTAATGAGTGGTGAATCATTGCCCAGGGGCTGGATGGTGAACCCGTCGTTCCTGAGAGGAGGTACATTTCTCTCGTTGTTTGAAACTAATGTACTGTGACACTGATCATGGTGGGTCCCTCAACGTTTTCTTTTTTTTTTCTTTTTTCTTTTTTTCTTTTTCTTTTTTTGTTTTTGAGCTCAGCTTGCACAGACAACTCGTGCCATGCTGCTGCTGTTGGAACTGTTTGTGTCCCAAAGACAGTCCAGTGAGAATGTGTCTGTAGTATCCCGAGAATCCAGTTGTGTCCAGAGTGCAGCTGATACAGCACGAGTCCTAATCTGTGCTTAATCTCTGACGCGACTGTTTCTCTGAGCTTCTGTGTCTGTGTGTGTGTGTGTGAGTGTGTGTGTGCAGTGGATTATCAGTAGCATCAGTAAGAAGATGCAGAGGTCCGTGTAGCACACCTTTCTGACAACTCAAGTCCCCCCTCCCATATATATGTCTGAATAAAGTCCTTATTCAGAAAATGTGATTAAATCATCCACTTTGATGGACCGATGATGTGATTCACATAAATAAGCTTTTGGCCGGGACAGACTTTGTTCATCTGTTCTGAAAGGTGAATGGGTCCTTCATGAAGTATATCATTTTTATCCATCATGTAAAAATCTATAAAATGTATTCATCATTGCCTATGGAACAATACTGTAATCACTTGTGTGTAACATTGGTTTTGAATTTTAAAAAAATCAGTGCTAGATTTTAGGAGCAAGATTAAATTAAGAAGATTACATAAATTAGAGGTGTGTCATGGCATACCTCATTGACGGGGCTGGACGACATATGAACATACATGTTATTTGTGTGCATTATCACTAGGGGGCAGTGTCTAAACTATGGCTATGCGAGAGCACTGACAGTATACATGCAGAGAGAGTGTGAGTGATGAGGCTGGAACATAGCAGTAATTCATCCAAATTAATGTATTTCACATGCGTATTAAGTTCAGCTCAAGATGAAACAATCTATGGACTTGTACCCAAACGGTAACACGCTACTCGTCTGGTCGTGACTTAAACTTAGCTTTATGTCACAAAAGCAGGAAAATGATGCATCAAAAAGAAAGGAAGAGGCAAATGTTCCACCGTGTCGGTGGTTTGCAGACGACCTTCACCTTCCAGTACGTACTGGAAAACCTCAAAGGGGACGGCCTGTTTTGTTTTTTGTCCAGCGCCTGTGCCGAGCTTTGTTTTTAATGAAAAGAAGTTCTAGTACCATCACTTTTTATTGGTTTTCGTCCTTTACAACTTTCTCTGTGAAGTGATCAAACCATGTCATATACTCTGTGAGACTAGCTCTTTCAGGAAAAAAAATAAAATAAAATTTGAAAGACCGACTGAACTGAAATTTTAAAATTTGTATCATGCATTTGGTAGTCAGACAGCTACTTTGAGCAATGTCCACTTTTTTTTAACCTTTTCATGGTGCACTTCAACATTGAATAGCATTCTCAAGACAAGGGAGCTCATTTAAAAAGTGCTAATGGTTGAAGGAGGAAGGTAAGAGAAAATATTATGGTGTTGCTTTCAAAAGAGGAGCTAACCACAGCCACGTCAGAGCACTGGACTGGACATGTAAAGAGATTTTGGGTTTTGGGTTTCCCTCCTTCCGCACACCTTTACCATAGTTTACCATGGAGATCACACTGGTGTGAATGAGTGTCAGTGTCTTCATGTATTCTGTGTTGATGACATTGTGTTCCATTCACACAGGCTGCACACAGACCAAATAAATCTGCAGTAGTGTTTTAATATGGAATGTTTCACACAGTCACACGCCTAGTAGCTCTCAGATGCCAGTGTGTTTGTGGCAGTTTACATTACCACAAACACACATTTAATTTGTTTACATTAAAATGCACCTTGTGTTAGTAAAAGAGGGGCAGTTTCTTTTGTCTGAGACATCCAGTTGAATACATCGTCCAGATCTGTGTGTGATATTTCTGTGTGTTATGATGATGTTATGATAAGTGACAAAGTTGAGGTTGGTTTCTTTGGTTTATTTGAGGTGAGTTGAATGTAGTATTCAGCTCAGTCAGGCAACTACAATATCGAAATCAGTGGTTCTCAACTCCAGTCCTGGGGGCCCCCTGTTTTCCATGTCTTTGTTTTAACTCATCACTGACACACCTGATTCCACTGATCAAATAATCATCAAGCCCTTGATTAGCTTAATTAACTGTGATAATGAAGAGTTAAAACAAAGACGTACAGGACAGGGGGCCCTCAGGACTGGAATTGAGAACCTAAATAGTCTAAATAGATCTAAATAGTTTCATTTATTTACAAAGCTCAACAAATGAATTATATTTCATCGTTTATTACACATAATATAACACAGAATCATGTTTGTACAATGAATAATACAGTCAAGAACTTAAAGCTCAAAAAAATCAGTAGTTCTGTAAGTGTGCTTAAGTACCGAGGTGTAAATCCAGATAAGTGACATTCATGTACACTGGTGTGTGCTTTGCATTAAGTCCAGATTCACGTCCGTATTTGTATTCACATTTGTGTTCAGTCAGTGCAGTTTCAGTGGGCTTAATGCTGAAATGGTTAATGCTGAAATGCATATTGTGTCTGAAGGATAACATGTAATTTTTCAGTGCATTTTTCATTCAGTGCCCTCATACAGACATGTGAAACTGGCACTGCTGGACATTCAGCAACAGTAATGTAATACTCAAGTGTCCAATTCTCATTACTCAAAGGTGAGAGCTCTTAAGTAGATATAGCCTTGTCACTGAGTTTGAGTTAATATAATTGTCTGAAGAAACAGAGAGGGAGAGAGAGCTAAGGATATAGAGTATAAATAGACTCTCTCTCTCTTTCTGATTTCTGTCTTTGTCACTGAGGTCTGATTATACATTTATAGAGATGCAGAGTAATACGAGTAATACGAGGCTTTCCTTTTCAGTTGTAGCTTTTGTCTGTGTCCCAGCACCTTAAAAAAGTCCTAAGCAGTCAGCAGCCTAATGAAAACTGGTGAACTGAATTTAACTGTCTGAAGAGCAGAGCCCATTCCAAGGCTTGTAAAGGTTTATGAGATGGCCATGCCCCAGAGGAGACTCAACGGTGTGTGTAACAAGTCTGTGTTATCAACAACCTCGCTCTGAATTTATGTATTTTCACGAGAAAGGACTGGACTGAACTTGGTCGGCAACTGATGGCAGAATTACCTGAAGGCACCATGAAAAGGCCTTGGTCTGACGTATTAAATTACCTATGTCTCATGAACAACATCTTAAATGTTTTCTTCATATTTTTTAAGAATGTTTGTAAGGGTCCTTCGCTAGTTTGATAAATTCACATGGAAGAACTGAAACTTCTGTAAGAATACTGTAAAATTGTATGTTTTGAATGCGCTGTTTTAGGCATGGTAGAGACATGTTTCATGATATCTTACACACGTACGATTTTTATTGTATTTTTCTACATAAATGTTGTGAATTAGTCAAACTGGCAACCTCTGTGGCTCATTAATGCATCATGTTTGTCATTTCAGGTAAACCTCAAGGACTCCCATGTCACTTTCTTCTCCAGCAGTAAACTGAAGGCATCATAGTCTTGTCAAGCAGTAGCTGACTGGCTCTGTGTTTGTGTTTCTGTAGGAACTTTTACTATATCACCATGCTGCGGGACCCCGTGTCGCGTTACCTGAGTGAGTGGAAGCACGTGCAACGAGGCGCCACCTGGAAGACGGCTCTGCACATGTGCGACGGACGCTCGCCCACCCCGGACGAGCTCCCGGCCTGTTACCGCGGCGACGACTGGTCGGGAGTGTCGCTGACTGACTTCATGTCCTGCCCGTCCAACCTGGCCAACAACCGTCAGACGCGCATGCTGGCCGACCTCAGCCTGGTGGGCTGCTACAACCTGTCCTCTATGAACGAGAGCGAGCGCCAACAAGTGCTGTTGGCCAGCGCCATGCGAAACCTCAAAAGCATGGCTTTCTACGGCCTGACTGAGTTTCAGCGGAAGACGCAGTACCTGTTTGAGCGCACCTTTGGCCTACGGTTCATCGCTGCCTTCACGCAGCTCAACAGCACGCGTGCCTCCAGCGTGGAGCTGGGTGAAGACGTGTATCGACGCATCAGGCTCCTGAATGTTCTGGATGTGCAGCTCTATGAGTTTGCCCGAGACCTCTTCCTGCAGCGTGTTCAGTGCGCCCGCCAACAGGAGCGCTGGGAGGAGAGGGTAAGGAGGCGTGAGGAGAGGAGGAGGCTGCGTAAACAGAGGGGCTCCCAAACCAGACATCAGCAGCAGCCCATGACTGCTGTCACCACAGAGGACTACACCAGCCAGGTGGCTCGCTGGTGATTATGGTTCACATACACACACAGGCAAACACACACACACACACACACACACACTCACATATAAACACAAAGAGCTCACACCAAGAGATCTGCTGCCTCTTATGGACAAGAAGGTTATATGAACACTATCTATCTATCTATCTATCTATCTATCTATCTATCTATCTATCTATCTATCTATCTATCTATCTATCTATCTATCTATCTATCTATCTATCTATCTATTCTTCCATCCATCTGTGTTACTTTCACAACTGTGATTCAAATAAACTAACCTTTCTTTTTTTGTTGTTTTTGTTGAGAAACAGTCCACACTGGGTGTCATAGCAATTCTATGCTGATGAACTTTTTGGTGATTCATGCTTTAAAATGGGTGTTTTATGACTGGAATGGGCCCCTTGTATTATTTGTGCCTTTCTGCCTGTTTTTGTATGTACATGCACTGTAGATATGGTATCTCCTTTAAAACACAAAACCAGGTTCAGTGGAGGCCAGCAAACTAAGAATGGTAATGTTCAGTAACTTGTCTCACAATCATGGCCATTAAAACAAAATTTTAAAAAAATCCCTCACTGACTAAGGGAAGTTAATCTCCTTTGCACTTGTCTAGACACAGCAAAAGCAATGACCCTGATGTTTCAGAACTCAAGTGGATCTTTTGGCATTTTGAGTTTGCAGAGTTGTTTGTTGTTTTTCCATCACATTTCATGGTACTTGACGTGTTCTGCCTGATATAATGCATTTAGTTCTCAAGCACAATGTCAGTGATGCACAATTTGCAGGGAACAAAGTTCTCTAAAATAAGAAACACGGTAGACGGAGAGAGTTTAAAATGTGAGATATAACTATTTTTATTGCAACAGCAAGAGCTTTAGTGATCTTTTCCAAGAATGACACTTTTATCATTAAAATAGTCAAATCAAAGGATACGAAACCTCTGGAATTTCACATTCATTTCAAAATCCTTGTGTTGTTGCTCTGTTGTTTTGTGGTCACATTAATGTGTGTATGTGTGTGTGTGTGTGTGTGCGTGTGTCTGTTGTATGTAAAGGTTTTTGCACAGGGCTCGGCACATGTGCTGAAATGTATATTCGTGTGTGTTTTGAGTTCATATTATGCAGTACAAATCATTGGCATGTCACGTTTCCACAGGCTGACTCACGGAAGTGCAATATATTCATAAGAGAAGACTCTCTGAGGGGACAGACCAATGCTTTAGATTTAAACATTACATCTCCTTTATTTTCTTTTTTTTGCTTATACTCTCAATTTATTTGAATAAAACCGCCTTATTTCTATGAAACTGTCGTGCGTATTGTGGGTTGTGAAGTTGTGAAAATGAGAGACAGTTCAACAGCTTGAGTCTCCATTGAAACTTGTATTCCTTGTGAAAACACAGTCAAATAAAAGTGAAACTATCTCTGTCGGACATACAATATTTGTTTTATGAAATTATATGAAACAAGAGTAGGATTGATTTTTAAATTGCATGGTATTTCCCTTCCTGTCTCATCACAAAACAAACAAGAAAAAAAAATGTATAATTATGTATTATACCTTCAGTGACACATACTATGGTGCAGTCTCCACATCAACACTGCACATTAATTCAAACATTCATATTACTGCCTAAAGACACAGTAAACATGTCTGATTACACACATTTCATTTGCACAATTTGGATGAAAACATTTTGCAGCAAATGAACACTCATCTTGGAAACTTATGTCTCACAATGTAATTGTCAAAACAGAAGACACAGGGCTCTGCAGGGTATCTCTAAACAAACCTCACAACTTCATCCCCTGTGCTGTATATTGGGACACATATGGATTGGAGAGTTTTCCAACTGCCTCCCAACACAAGGGTCAAACTAACTGGTCTGGCCTTGGCCAATTCCTCTTTCACAGAAAGAGCCCCTCTGAAGAATCGCCCTTCCCACCGGTCTGAGGTGAGACAAAAGGCACAGATTTTAGTGTGATGTTCACGGAACATTCTGGAACATTCCAGTTTAACAACATGCACGTGTTCTGTCCCAGACTGAGCCTTGCTGATATACTGCTTAGAACCTGTATCAGTGGTGTATCAGGAACAGGTTGTTTATACAGATGAATGTGTACACACACACACACACACACACTTTTTGCTAAGACCCCGAAACCCCTTGACTTTGAATTAGAACACAAAGAATCAGGCATCTGCTCAGCGCATTGACTGTCCTGCCAGTCTCCCTCTGATTTGGTCTATCACTGCTCAGCTTCACTGGCTTGCTAACCACCCTGCTCATGGTCTGATTATCAGTCCCACCTGTTCCTGATTCATGGACTTATACTGACTCATAACAACACTCCCTTGTTCTCTTGTTGCTTTGCAGAGCCTTTGTTTCCAGTGAGTGCTCTGAGCCTTATGAATCCAGTCTGTTTGAATGACCTTCCTTTTTATCCTAGCCTGTTCCTTTTCAGGACTATTATGCTACCAAAACTACCAAAGCTTTAAAATAGTTTTCCATATTTGACAGCAGAAGACAGTCTCACTATGAGTAAAGCAATCTGAACAACAGCACTGGTAGGAAGGGCAGTGACAGTCTATGGGGTATGGGGAGACAGTAGGCTCTGGCTTTACTTGGCTTTCTGCAAGCTATTATGGGATTTTGTTGTTGGTTCCAGGAGAGATCACAAGTAATTTTGTGAACCGGTGAATGGATGATGGGAAATGGAAGTGTCTCATGATGGACAGCACTGGTGGTGATGTGGACAGGGCTGGTGACATGTGACAGTACTGGCTCCCATTCAGTTGCTATCCACAGTATGAATGGAGATGGTAGAGCTCTGCCATGCGGGAAACCCAACTGAATGAAACAGCATCTCTCAGCTGCAGAGCCAACCTGCGTTGGCTCTGGGTCTGCGGAGACTGGAGTTGCGAAAAGGAAAGGCAAATTTCAGACAGGGAGTCCTCGGGCATGTGTCTGGAGAGGGTGAGGGTGGAGGGGCAGGCTGGGGGTCAGATGGAGCTAGAGATGGATGGAGGTGTAGAGGATGAGGTGAACTGCTACAGCACATATACATGTTCTGGTTCATAGCTGATCCGAGTCGTGTCACCTCGTGGTGGTATTCCCGAGTCATCCCTGTTTGCCTGAAGCAATGCATTCGCCTGAAATGGCAGCGGTGCCCCCGTGGACTTCTGGAATGTCCATTACATCCACATTACAGTGAAATCATCTGTAATGAGGGCACAGAATGCAAGTGCAGGGCAGACTTAAAATCCAAGACAACAACCAGAGGCAACTCCCAAGAGGTCAAAGTTCAGCACGGGGTTAACAGGCAACTGTAAGCAAGATGGAGAGCTGGAAGTAATGGAACAGAGTGGGATCAGAGCACAGAAGGTGACACAAACGGAATGGACTCCCAAGGCTCAGAGCACATGACGGGAATGAGCGACCTCACAAAGACGTAAACAGAACCAGGGAGTATTTCTGTGTGTGTCAGGTGTGAGCCCAGGAATGAGGAATGAGGTGAGATTGATAATCAGTCCACGAGCAGGTTTTTCAGTGGTTAGAGAGCAAGGGAAGCCAAGTTCTGATAGGCTGAATCAGAGGGGGTGTGGAGACAACAGGGACATCACAGTGACCTGGGGGGGGGGATTTCGCTCAGAGAGGCTTCTTGGTGGCGTTCGGTACACCTCCACTGCATCAGCTGTTTTCAACAGAGTAGAAGAAATGTCAGTGCTGGTAACATTTTCCTTAGTTGAGTATCACTGAGCACTGTGCTTTGTGGAGTTGTCACAACGAATACTCTGAATCCATTACTCAAAACAGCACGGCTGCTAATTGATAGCGGAGCTGAAATGGTTGTCTTCGAGGTTGCTTAAGGCACCTTGTCTGACAAGACATTTTACAAGTCACGTATATATACCTTTTTTTATATTCATATTCAAAGGCAAATAATGTCTTCAGTGCTAACCATTAATTTCTATCAAACTTTATACAGAGGGTCTGGGGTAATGTATTATGTTCAAACTCTCTTAATTAATACTTATAATTAATCCACGCAATGACACACTTTCAGACAATCAAAAGAACCAGATAATGAGCGCTGAGTTTCTAGCATTGTTTTGTCTGTGTGATCATAGCTTTCTTGGCTGGCTGTCTGAGGATGGTGTGAAAAATGGACGTTCACATTCACAAACACTGTGGTACAAAACTCCTGAACGATAAAATGTGAATGACCGATTCATAAAGGTCATGCAACACAGAAGCTGTTCTAACTTTGCAGTCATCTGTAAATACACAGACAGGCAACCCCTGAATGCTTTCTTTCAGGGTACTGAAACTGAGTAAAGCCAGACAGACTTTGCTTAAGCACTGTAAATACAGTTATTTAGTTTAATGATTCATTTAAGCATGAATTTAAACATTGTCCTTGAACTTTGGTGTTGGTTTTTTGGCACAACAGTTCTTCAGTCCTGGTGAATCATTTCCGTGTTGTTTTCCACAGAGCCTCAATCGGAAGCACTGTCTGCCTGTGTGTTTACTTTGGATTGTGCTCTCAACTCTTTCCAGTGCTTATAAGAAAGAACAGAGGGGCATAATACCAGGCCACTTCACTTACCCTGATTTAAAAGAAAAAAAAATCTTTATTTGAGAGCCAACATTATGTTTCTTCTTTTTTATTTTCAGGAAAGTACTTCATTTTGAAAAAAAATGTCTCTTACAAAGCATTTTGTTTATGCAGAGTGTTCCAAAATAAAGTTATACTCCTGCAAATATAAGTTGAAAGACCACGAAGTTTTGTCATAATTAACCAGTCTGAGAGATTGTGTGACTTGTTATAGTACAGTGCATAAGTTTGACTTGTCATCAGATTTTCAGTACTCTCAAATACTAAAAGTAGACAAGTTTTACTTTTTATATGTATATTTCTTACATTTTTATGTGAGCCTTATCTAAACAACATTATATAAGACTCGCACAGTTTTTTATGATTCCCATTCGTACGAACTAATTTGCTCAATTTTCTCACGGAAACGCTAAATCGTTATGTTGTAGACAACACGAGAAACCACCTGCCCACTTATCAGAACTTAGCCTCCTCATATTTGTTCAACAGCCCATACTAATCCTGTAATCAAATATGAGTAAATCTTAAAATAAAATGACCATACATTCCTGATGAAGCCTGAACCAGCGGGAAACACCACTAACCGCCGTCATCGCCCATCTTTGTGGACTTGAAAAGATCAGTCACCGTAGATGACGGCCACAGAGCTACTGGAGTGCACCCTCGTACGCATGAGACTGTGGACGGCCTGATGAACCCTGTCTCCGGCCAGCGTGAAGAGCGCCAGGTTGAAGAAGGTGTTGAGCCCGGCCAGGGGCCTGGACACAGTGTAGGCTGTGTTTATCGCGCATTTTTCCCAGCAGGCAACAGCGCTGCCTGCCCTCAGGCTGTTCACCCTTAGCGCCCGCAGCATGTGGTAGGGCAGGAAGCAGACTACAAAGACCACCAGGATAAGCATGGATAACCTGCGAGCCCTCACCCGACTCGGTCTCCCCACGTTCGCACCCTGGGCCAGGGCGTGCATGATGCTGGTACAGCTCCAGAACACCACCACCAAGGGCACCACGTAACCCAGGACAGTCAGCAGCCAGCTGTACCACCAGATCTGCGAGGGATTGTTGCTGGCAAAGTCTAGACACAGCGTTGTGTTGTTGGTTTGTTCGGTGGTAATCATGGTAAGCATTGGACTGATCTCCACAAGTGTGATGACCCAGACCCCAAGGCAGGCCAGGAGACCCCAGCATTTCCTCTGGACCTGAGCCGCCCTCAGTGGATGTACCACCACCACGTACCGGAAAACGCTCAGGCAGGTGAGGAAAAGGATACTGCCGTACAGGTTGAAGTGGAAACAGAAACGCACGAAGCGACACATGAGCTCTCCCAGAGTCCAGTTTCCAGTGATGTAGAAATGCACAAGGAAAGGCATGCTTAAGGTGTAGAGCAGGTCTGTCACTGCCAGGTTCACAATGATGATGCTGCTGCTCTTCCAGGGACGGAGCTTGACCAGGTAGATGATGATAGCTGTGGCATTACCAGCCAGCCCCACGATGAGGATGAGCAGGTACATGGCTGGGAGGTAAAATTTCTTAATGTAGTCTTCCACAAGGGTACACTTCTCAGATGTAGTCATCGTGTTCTGCTGTTTTTGCCCTCAGCTCCCTAAACACAGAAAACAGCCAAGTTCAACGGCAGACCCTAGAATCTTCTCAGTTTTAATGGAATCTTGATGTTTTAGCCTTGATTTAGTTTTAACCTTAGATATGAACTGTGAGATCATTTTTGTGTAGGTGATAATTCAGTGACAAATAAGACACTGTTAAGAATTTAATATGTATTCATATGCCCAGTAGTATTTCTCAAATTTATTGAAACAACTGGCAGCCGGCTTTGGTGTTAGAATGGAAGGTTGAAAAATTATAGTGTGGTTTTACTACATGAGGGAATTATATTCCATGCTCTGATTAAAAGAATTCTTGTCCTTAGATTCTGAAGTTTATGGATTCATTGCATGGATGGCCAAGGAGTGAGATGTCTAAATGACAGATTAACACCGACATTTATTCATTATAAATTAACTGTTCGATGAAATGTCTGTCTCTGCTGCACGGTAACAGGTTCATTTTAATTAGATCTAAAAGATTTAATTAAGTTTAAAAGAGCTTTCTCCACGACCGCCTTGATTCACACGAAGCACGAAAGGGGACATTTAGAGATAAGTCATTTTATGATTTAGTCATTTCATTTCTGTGGTAAAAAATGAATGAATGAATATATTTAACGAAATAAGACGACATTAATAACAGCACAGAGAAAGTAAACGTTTTCCCACCTGGAGATGTTTCTCATCGAAAAGTTTTCGAAATTGTCCGGTGGACTTTTAGGGTTCAGTGGTGTTCAGGAACGACAAGGGATGATTTCCTTGTTCTCTTGCCCAGTTTAAGTGGTCGCCGACTCCGTTTGGTGAGACTCCATCTCAGTGACTCTGCAGTGACTTTGCACAATAAAGGTGCCCTGTTATTCCCATTCTACCAGTTGGAGTAAATCCCCTTACAACCTGTCTTTTTTTTTCCTTTTAATTAATGCATGTTTGAAGGATGAGTCATAGTGGTGTGTTTAAAAAGGCCACAGTGTCACTAATGTGCTCTTGAATAATGGTCCAACTTCCTCTTAGGATTACTCTTTAATATTGACTTCCCCATGCGTATTTTTGGTCACATTTCCTGACAAACTAAAAACTTAAAATAGTATTTTTTAAATGGTAAAATAGTAATTAAAAAAAATAGTAAATAGTAAAAATAGTCCTTCACATAGTGAAACACACACACACACAGACACACACACACTTTTAAACATCACAACTGATTTATATCCCAGTGAAGTATTCCTTTCCCCTAAGACAGAATAGGAACAGACTGCAGCCAACAGTAAGGACAGCAGAAAAAACCCCACTGGTGCTCCCCTCCCAGGATTTGTGCTCTTCAAGAACCAGGAAACGGGCAGGGAAAATCATTACAGATTCAGCACGACCTGGACACAGCATTTTTCAACCCCTCCCCTCCGGCAGGCACTACAGAACCCTGTATACCAAAACTACCAGACACAAGAGAAGTTTCTTTCCTCATGCCATCACCCTCATAAATAGCTGACTAGTTTCATCTGCTATGCCGAAGCTCCTCCTGTTTCTCCACACAGTTATGACACCCTGCTTCACATCTACAAATACAGTATTGTACAGATGCTCATACATCACAATTTCATTCCCACACGTGATTCACATTACTCTTGTATGCACTACTACACACACTTTATGTTTGTCTTGTATATAATCTGTATATCGCTTGTATATTGTGTATTGTCTGTAAATAATGCACTGCCTGGCAAAAAAAAAAAAAAGTCACCATTTGGATTTGGAGCCTCTGGAGGCAGTGTTATGATCTGGGGTTGCTTCAGTTGGTCAGGTCTATGCTCAGTGACATTATGAGGCAATTAAAAGAAATAAGCTGAGCACCTGAATGTACTGAATGACCAGGTTATCCCATCAGTGGATTTTTTTTCTTCCCTGATGGCACGGGCATATTCCAGGACAACCCTGCCAAGATTCGTCGAGCTCAAATTGTGAAAGAGTGGTTCAGGGAGCATGAGGAATCATTTTCACACATGAATTGGCCACCATGAGTCCTGACCTTAACCCCACTGAAAGTCTTTGGGATGTGCTGGAGAAGACTTTACAGAGTCATTAGACTCTCTGGTCGTCAACAACATCTCAGCCAAAAATTAATGCAACTCTGGACAGAAATAATGTTGTGACGTTGCATATGGTTGTCGAAACAATGCCATGGCGATCGTGTGCCATAATCAAAGCTAAAGGTGGTCCAACGAAATATTAGAGTGTGTGCCTTTTTGTTTGGCCAGGCAGTGTGTGTATATTGTCTGTATTGCTAGAGCGACACCAACGGTTGGAACCAGATTCCTTGTGCGTGTTAATATACTTGGCCAATAAATCTGATTCTGACATGTGAATAGAAAGATATACAGAGTAGCTGAATTGAATGTTAACCACTCATTAGAGACAGTTGTGGTATCTCCTTCACTTTTTGTGATTTCTGTAAGTAGAAGAAACCAAAAGACCTTGGCTTTTAATTACCATTCATTATGATGGAGGAAAGTATCTGCAGAATCATCTTAAAACCACATGAAAGTCTCAAGTCATGTGATCATCAAGAGGTTGGCTTTCAGGTGTTTTAATCATTTACAGAGAAGAATGTTTACTGACTGTCAAGGATATCTGTGCTCCATTGACCCATATACCCTCTACGATGTTGACATTGCTTTTCCACTTATGCTGGTTGTGAAGGGGAACCAGAGGGTTGTTTCACTGTCTTTATAGTGTCATTGGGAAATATTCAGGGTTTCTTTTTTATGTTTGCTTTTGTAACGATTATTTCCTTAACTTTTTAACCGAAACTTATCTATCTCCAGCTAGTATTTACAGATGTAGCCATAAATAAGTAATATGTATTCCTTATTTCTGCTGATAATGGTAATTCCTCATTCTGTGCCCTTCAGATGAGTTAAATGGAAGTAGCGGTGTGTGAATGGCAGTATCTATTGCATGAGTGTTAGGGTGATAATAGTGCGTATTTTGTTGTAATTGGTCAGTTATCTTTTAATTAGCTTAGATACATTCACCCAGGAGGCAGAGTGTAAATGTATGAGGGGAACACGGGCTGGGCTTGTTCTCTGGTCCCTGGAGCCAGAGAGGAACGTCATTTAATCTGAGGACAAGAAAACAAGAGGGCATCTTTGTGTAATGCCATGGTCATAGAGTTTCCCCTTTTTAGAAAGGGATTGCCCGTTAAATAGCGCCTTGTGGTATGTGGTCAGTACTTTACTATGGGTGGAATAGCTGGTTTAGAGCTGTCATTGGTTGACCGTATTTTTACTCATACGTTGAATTTACCTCCAGAAATGAGCTGTCTGAAGCACGTTAGACTGTGTAATTATCAAAAGAAAAACAATGACCGGCCACAAGATGGCAACCTTCTTCTAAAGCTGTGTGGAGACCCCGGGGAAATCTTTTTGGGCCAGTTTGGTTGAAATGTTGTGCTAGCAGTCTGAACTGTTCTCAAAACGTCCCACTCTGAATTTTTAAGACATCAGAGAATTAAGAAATGTTTCAGTCTACACTTACAGAAAAGTAAACAGCAAGGAAACAGTTTGTAATGTTTCTGCTTTGTGTGACTCATCAAAGCTGGTGCCGTCATTGTGGTAAACTGAATTAATCCTTGACTGATAGTTGTTTGGACATCATGTTGAATTGATTTGCTGACTAGTTTCCCTTCAGGTTCTTTTTCAGAGAAACTTTAAGTGTTTACCAGGTACAGATATACAAACACCAAGATGTTGCTGTTGAACTCAAACTAGCACATTCTTTTCAGAATTTTATTTTCACCAAAAAAAGGTCTATTTTGTTGGTTTGCCACATGTGGACACCAACAATATCCAGATCGTTGATCTGGACTGCTGCACATTCTTTTCAAACGGACAGCGCCTCCCATCCCTGAGAGCTGAGATTTGAAGGGCCTCGGCGGTTGATGCTCTCCCCCAGCTAGGAAGGGAAACTCTGAGCTGGCACTGACTGCTTTGCAAATTCACTTCGTGGGGAAGATCTTGGGTGAAGATTGTAGCTGCTTAGCTTTCAACAAACACAAATTTCTCTACAAATTTCTTATAAACACTAATCCCCCCTCCCCACCAAATTTGATCAGATTGTGTCAAACGAGAAGACTGTGGCAGACAGGGAGTGGTTGTAGCATCAGCATTGTGGGAATTGTGGAGGTTGGAGAATGATTTTGGCAATGGGCTGATGACTAAAACTCTGTTTTCAATTTGATTCTGGTTCTTGCAAGAATTGCTGGACACCAGGGAGCCATGTGAGACAGCAAAGTCAGTGCGTGACTTCCTGAATTTCCTTGTTTATGCATTACAGCATCCTGATATCTTGATTTGGTAAAATGTAACCACTTGTTTGCTCCACCAATTCCTGTGTGATGTGTTTTGAATGTGCCAGGACATTGTCACAACTATATTAACTGCAAGCCAATTATTGTCAACTACCAAACTTTTTTTTTTTTTTCTTGTTAAAGGATAAATACACCAGCCACAGCTTACAATCTTAACCACTGACATGTGGCATGATATACTTAGACAAGACTTTAGGAGGGAGGTTTGTTCAGCTTTCTCAAATCTAATCCAGGCTGATTTCACACGAAATGACACGAGACGAAATGACACAAAACAACACAAAGCAAACAGAGACTTCAAAATACCATTATGGAAGACACCTCTCCTGCCATGCTGTCCTGATTTGTCAACCAACTTTCACTTATCTCAAGTGTCACTGGGCAGTGAATGACATCATAACAAATTACAAAATAGTTTCAAATGATCAACCTTTAATGTTATAAAATGGAAAGTGAAACAGATTTAAAAAAAAAAGGAAGCAAAAACAAAAATTCAAAATTTCAAAAGGCCTTCACCATTAAACTAGTACACAGTTGAGAATAACAGTAGCATACAACTTACATTGATCAGTCATTCCAATTCTACTGCGTATCAAAGCTCATCTATAACGGTATGACAAATGTCCTGAACAGCACTGCGTATGCTTTAGATTGACAAGGAAGTGCAGTTTTTTCCCCCCCCCCCATAATAGCTCGGTTTGAGGGTTATTCAAGTATGGCAGAAACATTTACAAGAGTAGTTCCAAGAACTCCATGTGATTTTAATACACTGTTGTGTTACGTCAAAAGTTTCACGCCGTCGTGTTACATTAAAAGTGAGCTGTAATGATAACCCAGGTTGTGTCTACAGGGCTGACGCTTTCACTCATCCAGTCTGATTGTGCATCTTCTGATGTAATCAACTAAACGCATAGATGACTCTTACTGCTTCTTTTCTCTACTGTAAGAAATCAAGGCTGGGATTCCCAGTAGGATATATTCATCTGTCATCAGATATAAAGCTGTGATGTATCCTGATATATTCCGATGCAGTACAGATAGAGGCTTCCTTGTGTTTGTGCTGTCAGTGTTAGCTAGCAGACTCACATTAACTTGCTGGTTGAAGAGCTATCCTACATTAAAAGGCACCTGAGTGAGCTCATAAGATATTATCATTTCACAAAGTGAGACTAATGAGATTCAGAGACAATTCGACTGCAGCAAAAATCGTCATCACCACGGGCAGGATATTGTAGAACTAATTATCTTTCCTAATTAGCCTAGGTCTTATCAGGTTCAAGGAGCTGCATTAAGCTGAAAGACTGCTTGCTTGGGAATTAAATCATTGTGTTTTGTTCTCCGCAATCAACGCTGACCTTCAGTAAATGAAACCCTCAGGTTCTAAGAGAAGGTAGAGTTGCAGTGCTTTGGGGATGGGTAGCCTGGGAAGGAGGAGATAACAGTTTTTCCCAAAGTGCTTCCTGACCACCGAGCGACACAGGTGCTGTAAACTGCGGGGTGTGTGGTCCAGTGCAAACAGTGATTCGTAAAAGGACCTGTGCAGCTATGGAAAAAACAACAAAACAGACAAAAAAAAAACATAAGACCATTAAAAAACAAAAAATCAGAGCTCTAGCATCTGTCAGGCATATATTCTGTATTTTCATAGTCGATTACAGGTTCTCAAACCCAGTCCTACAAGACCCCACATTTTCGCTGCAGTCTAGCACAATCACACCTGATACCACTTATCTACTAGCGATGTGCATTTTGGTCATATTGACAGCTCGAGTACTTGACAGAGAAAATGAGTCTCGCAACGAGTGTAATCACCAGTAAGCACAATTTAATTTGGACGAGAATAAAGAAATACTTTGGATAATTGGATATTTTATTTAAACCTCACAGTTTAAAAACAATATTTTCTTGAACATGAGCATTGGGTTACTGAACCTCACATATCGCATAAATTACAAAAACCTCAACAAAGTTCAGCTTCTACTGTTAACACATCCCTTGTGTTAATCATACCTACATACCTGGTATAATGACAGGTGATTCATTAATTCTCTAAATCCTTCCTCCTCAATAAAACTTAGAAGCAGCAAATCTTTGGCTAACATTTTGGCTATTAGCTATGCTGTTCTCCAAACTCTGCCAGCATCGCATGTACATCTGACTGTAGTAAAAGACATTATTCGTGTCTGGCTAGCGTCTTCGTTTTCGCTCGACATTTTGTGTTTAAATGAGAGGTGATGGTGCATTGCACTAGTAGTAGAGTTATATGACAGCTTCACTGTACTTCACAGTGCGTGTTTGAAGCCATTGTTAGCTATACAGTTAGTTCTACAGCTTTCGCCTAGAGGAGGCCCCTGCCCCGCTTTTTTATTTTAAAAGTTATGGCTCCATTTCTGGAAGGATTTATGTTGTTTTGTTTGATAATGGACTTGGATCGGTGTAAAATGTACTTCATGAAGTTGCAAGATTGAAAAAAATTGTTATATGTTCGATAAATGTTCATTCACGCATTTGTGGTGTTGTCATGATTGATCATTGCTGTCACTTGCAAATACTCTAGTACTCGTGCCCATCCTTATTATTTACTGATTAATGATTCCTGTGCCCTCTTGAGCCTGGGGCTCTTGGCAATGGCCCAAATATGTAGGCTTGTGGTCACTAGGACTGGAGTTGAGAAACGCTGTATGTGATCTGGTGAAGAGATGTCTGCAGATATAGCCACAGAGAGGATGCAGTACTGTGCATGGGGACCTTTGCAGTTCATTAATGCAGTAAATTACTCCTACTTCATCCAGATTTGCCACTTTCCATGTATTGGTTATGTGAAGAACCCACCTGTAACATCTCCTCTGGGATGGCCTTCACCCACTTGTAGGTCACAGGAACAAGGGTATAGGAGTTGAACAGGATCTCTACAGTTTTAGGGGCGGCTGCGCAAGCTGTCAAAACCTGTCAAAAGTATAACAATTCAGATGTGGGTTAATCAATTTTGTAAGTCTATCATCTCACTGCTTGGAAGACTGGTACCTTTTCTCGTTCAGAATTCAGAATTCAGTTTTATTTGTTTAGTATGTCTATGGCTGAGGATCAGTGAGCTCCTTTGCATTGAGACTGCAGCAGAAAAGTAGCTAAAACTGGCTAAATCACACTTTCCAAAATTTTTATTGAGGTTGCTTAATGTTTGTTTTTAACAGAGTAAAATATTACCTGCTTTTTATTTTTCTAAGAGTAACTGCTTCCTATTTCTAACAGTAATAGTTGGTACTGCACCGATATGGAAATCAAACATTGATCTGTGCAGACCAGTAGAATGGGAAATACGGAAAAATGTCATAGAACTATATCACAGGAAATGGCCATGACAGCACGGCTGAACACCCTACTGGGTTAACAGCATTGCGAAAAAAAAAAAACTTTTCTCAAATCTTTGAGCTAATTACAGAAGTCCACACGATGCTTTCAAGTTTCCAAAAATTAAAGAAAGAAAGAAATTCATCTCCAAGTGAAAGCTCACTTCCTTTTGTCATTTGCCATTTAACTACCTTAAGCAGGGCCTGAGGCCACACTTTGATGGAGCCGCGGTTTAACAAGGTCTGAACAACAGTGTGAGGTTGCCACTCCTGCCGGATCACAGAACTCTGCAGTACACAAGAGAGGGGGGAGCATCCGTTGTAGTCAATAGCATTGATGTCAGCGCCATGGTCCAGAAGAAGCTCCACCAAGGCATGTTGCACGTTTCGTGCGGCCTTGTGCAGCGGCGTGCGGCGCTCTCGGTCAGCCAGGTTCACGTTCGCTCCGTACGACAGCAAGAGCCGACACAGCTGGAGGTATCTTTCATCCTGATCATCGCTGTGTTTTTCCTGGGCTTCAGCGCAAGCCAGTCCCAGTGGGGATTCACCTGAGGAGCTTGTGTGGTTGACAGAAGCCCCATATCGCAGGTAAAGCTGAGCATGGTGTGGAAGGCCGAATCTGGCTGCCACGTGTAAAGGGGTTTCTTCCTCCTCCTCACTGGAAAGGTTCACTTTGGCTCCATGTCGCACCAGTGCCTTAGCACAGCTGTGTTGACAAAATGAAACTTGTTAGACTTATTTACAAAGGTCTGATGTTAGACTGTTTTAGGATACTGTGCCAAAGATCACTCTGTTCTGGTTCAACTAATTGGATTTGGAGTAGTTTGTACTGCAGAGTACCCTGTAAATGATGACCTTATTGACCAAAGCCATGTACAAACCAGCCAATCTGCTGGGCTATCCAGCTCAGCTTTGTCAGTCCTGTATCACACTGTCTCCGTAAACTTGCCCATTTGTGCAAAAGCCCTGATCTCTGACACTGGACTTTATTTGTCACTGGGGACTGATTTCTGGCTTAAATACTGCTGTGTGAACAATTCTGTGCTCTGCAGAAGTGATGACCTAGAAAAGGATAATACATTTTCATTCTTTTCGGGTGTATCCTAAGACCAGCAAATGGCATGCAGCTTAAGAAAAACACGTGATTTGTCTGCCTTTAGCTTTCTAGATTGGCCTTAATTGAGGCCAGATTTTAACAGAATGAGACTAAAGACCAGAGTATCAAGATCATAAATTCTTTTACAATAAGAAAACTTCAAGAGTTTATTAATCAGTTTTGTACGAAAAATTGGAAACTGGAAATCCAGAGCAGAGCAGAGGGGGTGGAAAAATGGTGAATGAGATTTAATAGAAACTACTCACATATTTGATTTATGTTTGTTTTTATACATTTACTGAGACCTCCTGCTCACTGTAATGAATGCAGTGAGTAGGTGGTATGCACACCAGTATTAGTTAACTATGTGGTAAATATTTTCTAATTTTTTTCTTGTGTGTTTTCTTTCCTTAACAGCTGTTTGAAAGCAAAATTACCGGCTGCTAGCCAGCGATCAAAGTTAACTGGACAAAGGCGCGCCTCTGATTTGTTTAGCTACCATAGTAACATTACACACATTTCTAGCCAAACTCATCCGGCAGTGCAGAGAAGAAAGATCATGCGCTTCTATAAAGGGAAGGAGCATACAAAATGTGGGGAGCAATATTTCTGATCGGCCAAAGCAGGGGGAATTAGCTCAGTCAAAAGCGTTCTAGCCACTAAGGGCTTTGGATTCTGCAGGGACAACAGGTGCTGTGGGTATGACAGGCACACTGAAAAACACCCCTCAACCGACAGCTTTGTCATCCACTGTTTCACATGCTTTATAGTGAACTGTAACTGTATGATACTCAGTTGGCTGACCGGAGTGACTGAGGTGTCCTGCACAAGTGTAAGGCTGTCACGCCCTCTTCCGTCAGCAGGTTGGGATTCGCACCATGCTCCAGTAGCAGCTCTGCACACTCAGTGTTGCTGTTAGCACAAGCCTCATGGAGTGCTGTCTTTCCACCCGCGCAGAGGTTGGGATGGGCTCCGTGCTCGAGGAGGTACTGTAGGCACTCACTGAAGCCTTGTGCAGCAGCAATGCACAAAGGACTGGTCAGTTCTCGCTTATACTCCAATGACCACAGCCCTGTAAAAACACAGAAAAGAAGATTTACTGGACCAGTGACCACGGGATCAGTCAGCTTTTCTTTAATACACTGAACTGGGATGATTCAACCCACGAATGGTTCAGTACAAGTTGAATTTGTGGGCATGGTTGATTTTTTGTTAGCATTTTTTTTTTTTTTGGAAAAGTTTATAAATGAATGTAAAGCAACTATTGTGAAATTCTGTTTATTTGTGCATGTCCATATTACTGTTAAACCAGCTCATGAGTCTGTAGTTTTGAACATTAGATTCTGAACTTCTGATACGATTGAAGGTTCCTCCATGCTACACTTTATCTCCCTTATCTTTCCATTCATTTTATGATGTGAACCGAGCCATGGTATGCATATGTGTACTACACATCTCTTAGTCATGGTTGGCGCCACTTGCCAGATGATACCTTGGTTATATGTTTAAACCACCCTCTCTGTGTATTACATGCAGTCTACTAGCTGGCCATCTGACCACTTTAAGCTGCTAGCTGGTCAAATATGGCATCATACCTACAGCTGTTAAAAGTCATGACATGTCCTCACTCAGTCAATTACTATAGTCAACTACATTAATGTAGGTGGCAGGTGATACTTTAAATTGAGCTGCTTTTTTTTTCTTTTACTTTGGCCCATATTTTACAAATGACAACTTTAGAAAATGCGTTTTAGAAAACAGGTGGAACTTCACAACTGTAAATTATGAGGTGAACGTAAAACACGCTGCTGACATGTATTTAAACAAACACTTGAAAAGTCACTGGAACTGGACAAAGACAAGAAAACAAAACATGAAAATGACACATATTAAAACTTGCTTTATGTTGATCAGTTACATTTGAAGACCACTGCCTTACCTCCATGAAATGGAGATTTATATAGCAACAGATTACTGAACTATTTACCTGAAGGTCCAAAAGAGTTCTCGGAGCTTGCTTTCCACTCAAGCTCATCATCACTCACATTGTAAAACACATCAACATCGATGTAGCTTTTCCTCAGGATATTACGAAGCGCTCTCGCATCTCCCAACATTACAGCACGGAACAGTTTTATGGAGCGTGCGTCGAGTTTCCCTCCCGAGTCCAGCCTGGTTCCATAGCCTCCATCCTCCAGAAGAGCCTCCCATCCATTCAGCTGCACTGTGGAGCATAGGCTCTCAAACCGCAGTGTCCTCAGCATCTCCTCCTGACTCTCAAATACCCTCAGGATTCTGGGCCTTTGAGTTTATATAGCGCCAGTCACATATTCCTCTGGCTTTGCACACTTTTCTGCTTCTATTAATAGCCATGCTTTGTACTTCATTCGTTTGTCCAAGCTTACTGGATCCATATTTAGCAGTTGATGTTCGAGAGACCTTAAATCCTGTTTGAGCTATGGACTATATCTTATGCCAATAGTTGTATGAAGTGCTCTTTAGATAACATTCCCCACATATCCTTACCGTACGCAACTTTCAAAACATTTTCTATTTTTACACAAGTCAAATGTAGATCTAGCTATTTGCTGCTTGGCTTCAGATTCTTTACTGTGGGACGTCAAAGAGAAATTTTTTTCAAATGAAACGTTTGTTTTTAAATCTTTGTCCAAAACACATATCGTATGTTCGCTGGGTAATGAACAAACAAACTGTTTTAGTTTTGTTTTGGTTTAATCTGTTACATCTCTGCCAGCCCATTCACATAAAGAGATCCGATGCACGGGAGTTACATTTCAAACAAATCTTAAGATTCAAAATTGAAGATTCAGACTTGGCCTGACTCATTTGTGGGATTTGGAGATAGGAAGCTAACTTTGCAATCCTGCATGGAGAGAGGGACAATTCTTTTTTTGTTCTATCCTACATTTTTGCATAACTAGAGCATCAAAATGCAGTTTACAATGTAAACGTACTGACTTCGACACATAATTAAATGCAACACTGGGAACATTTAAGACCTTGTCAATATACCACAAGTCGTGAAATGTTTTAAAGTTGCTAAGTCTCCTCTGACAAGGAGAGGCTGACAGATAATGGGGGGGGGGGGCTTTACATGTAGACGTGTGTCTGTAAGTGAATCCTGGGTAAGGCTCTGAAGGATCCCCTAATCTGTTAACACCTCTTTAACAGTGACGCATCCTTACAATCATTTTTTTAGACTCTCCCTTGTCAGTTTTGGTTTAAAAAGCATGTTAAATGGCCGAATCGCTCCAGGAACTTTCCTCAACGGAGGCCATGCCTTTTACACTGTTAGTTCACATGATTATGAAATGAACTCATGGAAAAATGACTTTTTAAGCCCCATAGCTAATGGGGCCTCTGGAGTCATAGAGAATGACATCACTACACACACACACACGGTTGCACTTACTGGTGAACTAGTTGAATTGTACATGAATCTTAGGTTCATTTGACCCTTTCGCTTTGAAATAACATCAACTTCAACTCTGTTAAATTCACGGCATACAGCAAACATTCTTTCTCCATCTCTTTATGTTCACACTGCATCCTTGAGTTCTACTAAACTCGTTACTGACTGCATCATCATCATCGTGTCACCTCACCCTGTCACCTCACCCTGTTTCTGTGCAGTCCACCGAAGCTCGTCACTCTGAAACTCCAGAATCTTGTTTAGCTCATCTGGGTCTGAAAACCCATCTTGCAGATCTCTCCAGTGATGAGTGAGCATCTCCTCCAGGACAGGGGGACAAGGAAAGTCTCTACCTGGCTTCTTGTTGATGTTCCTGCATCTATCATTCTCAGGAGTCTCACCACTCTCTGAAGACCTTCTCAGAGAAAGCCTTCTTTGAGTCCCGCTTGCAGAGAAATGGCTCAGAATGTATGCCTCAGAGCTCTGAGAGAGCATAGCTGCTAATGTTATTGTTTGTTCACTGTCTGACTGGGCTCTTACCTGGCTGACCTTCTCTGTTATATATATTACCACTCTTGCTCTACATCATGTATTTTTAGTTCAAATGGAATGCAATTGTTGGAGAGCCTTCCATGCTATGATAGAGTGGCCTTGATCACACCTTCTACTTGTCCGCTGAGTTGCTAAAAACAAATTACAGAGTGATTGTTGGAGAGGTCAGGATTGGCAAGCAGGTCAGCGGGGAAACGAAGCACAATGCAGCTGCAATGACATTACCTTGTCCAGAAATAGAACCAGACTCGCCAGACATGACAACAAAAGACAAGGCGTGACTGCATTGTCCTCCAATCATATCTGGCCTAACAGTTGCCCTGGAATTCTGAGTCCAATTCAGTCAGATGCTTTGCATACCGACCTCTCATCTGATCGAGCCCACAGAGGTGAACTCCAGCAGAAAGTGAAAGGGCACCCTGATGTTAAGTACAATAAAGTGCCAATAACCACAGATGCTGTCTAAAAATAAACATTACTGAACAAATTCTGCTATTGTTTATCCTGACTGCCAATATCTGTTGCCCTCTCTACCAATAAAACTTTGAGTCACATTGTTTTTAGTCACATGATTTTTTTTTTTTTTAAAGCAGATCCACTGCATAACTTTTTCTGTGTTCACATTTGTATTAACTGAATGTGAATTGGACTCACCTAGCAACACAGCTGGAGGGAGCTCTACGGCAGGATCTTTCTTCCAGTCATCATTTGACAGCTCAATGATAGCATTGGGGTTCTCTGGAGTCACTCTTCTAAGAAGATCTTCCACACATTTAAGGTCTCTTTTATCCAGTGCTTCATTAAGAGTCTGTACAAAATCAGACTGGAGAGGGTAATCCAATTTGATGTCTTCAGACATTACTTAACAACGCTCGCAAAGATACTCTGGCAATCCGTGGCACTCAGGACAAGTGAAGAAGACATGTCAAGACGATGGCGTCGTTTCTCCCTCTTCTTCATGATTGCTCCTAAAGATAGAGCAGCCAGACTGGAACTTAATCAGGTTTCCAGTAATAGAACATGAGTAGCAGATTAAAATGATGTTGCAGCAGGAGTGTCTGTGTGAACGTCTATTTTAACTGTGAATTTGAAGGGGCCTAAGGTCAGTTTCTATCTTGTAAACGCTGCAAATCTTAACAACAGGATGCAGACCAGTAGAGCCTGACCTGCTAACACACAGTATCAGATACTGGTGCAGAGCAGTCTTTGGCCATGTTCAAGTTTGGTTCATTTTACACAGAAACAAAATCTAAGAGTAAGAAGTATGGACAAACCGATTGGAATTTAGGTCTGTTTGGCTCTTGTATTGCCTTTAATTTATGGGAGTAGGGCATTGTTTCTGAAGACTCTAGGTAGAGGGACAGGATGGAGAGAAACTATTGTAATCATGTGAAAGAACAAATTTATATGTTGTGAGATACGTGGAGAATGAACAAGTCTGAGAGAAAGACGCGTGTGAGGGGAAGGTAAGGGTGAAGGCAGAAAGACCAGTACAAATACTTTACCAGTGAATACAAGATGTAGATGTGCTTCATTGTAGTGTTTGCTTGTAGCAAATATGGTTAGCATAGTAGTAGTAATTTCTCTTTGAAGCTGGTGAAGAAGAGCTTGCATTGTCAGGCTAAGGTGTAGTGTTGCAATAGCATCTAAACATATTTCAGCTCCACGTGGGCTTTCGTTCATGAGCAAATGCTTCCATAACACATCTATAAACTTTACCAGAAAAAAAATCAAGATGAAAACATTAAATGACGCTGTAAAAATGATAGATCAGGACACCTTTAAACTCAAATATCCTTAAAATTACTCGCACAATGATCCCGAAGAAAAAAAAAAAATAGTGCGTGAGACATCGATAGTGGAACAGTGGAGCTGTGGACTGTTTGCTCTTTGGAACAAAGGGGTTGCTTTTCATTGTTCCACACCGCTGTAATTCTAGTCACTCATCATTTTATCTTGTAGAAGCGGGGGAGTTTGGTCTAGCCCTGTGTCCTAATAGTTTGGTTGTTCCCCATCCCCTTCTGAGTCAGTTCCTACACATGACTAGCTTATGTAGCTCAGCTAAGAGGAATGAATCGGCTCCCATGAAACTTATTTTAATGTAAATTCAATATTGGAATGTTTTTCTCATCATCTTTGATTTTTGCTGCTTATTTTGTGTTTTGTAATTGAATGCTAAGATCAGATGCGTTTGTAAAACTATTGTGCAAAAGTGATGTAGGAAAAAATGTAACTTGCATCTCCCACCCAAGCAGCTGACCTTCAAACAACTGGTTGATCACAGGAGTTTATATAATTTTCTCTCAGTTACATCATAAACTCCTGCTTCCCTTCCCTTTGAAGCACACCATATTTCATTAATTGATCTCTGAAGAGGTTCGGAAGAAGAAGAGGATGTTTTGAAGACATGTTTTTTCCATCATCTCGCAAATGCTCAGCAGGTTATGAAGAAAGATGTGCTGGAAGATAGTACTTGACCTTACATCATTTAGTATGTTTAGTTTTTCCCGAGAGTTTGACTCAACTTTTCAACCCTGCCTTTGGTAGGTGATTCTTGACGTGATTTTGACTGTATTGTGTGCTGTTTGTTTATTTTATTCTTGTTCTAACTAACAAACTATTGGCCTGTTGGTTATTCAGAACTATTGAACTATTCTTGCACATTTGTTTGCTTTGGTTAATGATTGTAATGATTTTACATTGCTACTTCCGTTCAGTAGAAACCAGAAGTGATCCAACATTCAGGAAAAGAAGAAAGAAGAAAATTTGGGTTCAGAGGTGGCCGCATCCCTCTTATATTAAACAGAGAGAATAATTTCATTTCATATTAAAAGGATATCTCTGTGTATCATGGTGCATGCAGTCAGACCTGAGAAACTCTAACTAGGCTGCTGAATCCTCTGTGTCTACCATAGCATTTGCAGAAAGCTAGTTAAGGAAAGAGCACACATATATCAGCATAATCATTAGCGAAGGCACAATATACAGTTCAGGACCAAAACTAATTAATTGTTCAGCAGGGATGATGAAATCCATTGTTAAAACAAAAACATCTTTCTGCCCTCAGGTATTCTCATGGTTACTGCCACAATATAACGACTGCTTGAAGAGTGCCGTCAGCAAAAAGAGAGAGAGAGAGAGAGAGAGAGAGAGAGAGAGAAAAAAAAAAAAAAAAACGTGGAAATATATTGAATTCCGCTGTTGCACTGGAGTGTATGTGAGTCAGCGAAAAGTTAGGGCTACCTTTAGCTCCCTAACAAAAAGATCCATAGTAAATCCTTGTAGATTACTGGAGCACTAAAAGGCTTGTTCTAATGAAGGTAATGGGCAAACATAACAAGGCCAATAATTCAGTGGGGATATATGACTCAGCATACAGGAGTTGAGGGTTGTCTACCTGAATCTGTGTGCCCAACTGCATGAAAATGCTGTTTTTATACAACACTCCGGACAGGAGATTCAGCAGCTGCAAAGAGGCTTAAATAGATCTGCAACTTGTAAAGCACAGACACGTAGACACCTACACAAACCCCTGCATGGCAGGCACATGTATCACATGGAAGGCTGAACTATGACTGCTATGAGTGTACCTCAGTATGACCGAGTTCATGTCCAAATGGTTCACATGTTTATAGAAGCCTTTACTGAGAGCAGTGATTTCTGCCACTGGCAAATGAGTAGACAATGAGACACTGACAATGAGTAGAGTCTCTGCCTGCCTAAGTTCTTTAGGTTCAAGAACTTTTCAGCCTCAATCTGTCGTGAAGACTGGGTGGGTGGCACTAATCCAATTCACAAACTAAGGAACTGGAGATATTTGTCAAAAAAAAAAAAAAAAAAAAAAAGCTTAAGATTTAGGGTTTCACGTTTTCAGATTTTCAGAATCTTTGAGGTTTAGGGATTTTAGAGAAATGGTTTATGTGAAATTAATTACCGGAAATCCACATCTTGCTGTGAAAATTCTATAACGGGATCTGTGCGCCGCCTCTCGGATGATCCTGTCCCTGACAGTGCTCTCTCCTGATCCTCCCGTGACCGAGCTGTGTCATTTGACATGGGATTAAGAGAGGCCACAACAGAAATCTGAGAGGAGTGGTATCCCCAGCCAAGGCAATAAGAGCAGAGGGAAATATGGATTTCTTCCCATCACTTCCAAGTCCCTTTAGAACTTCCTAGTGTTTGGTCTCTATTCCAGGCAGACTTTCTGAGTTCCAGAAAAACATACAAAAAAGATCAATGTTGAGCATGAAATGACCACTACTCAACATATACATCACGAGCTGAAACTATGACCGCACAACCAACTCACTAATAGGGTAACTTCCACCGACTGCAGCAGAAACCGCCCCCTTACGCTTGCGCAAACCTCCTCCGATCCAGCAGGAGGCGGTAGTACCCGTAATGCTGAACGATCGAGTAAGAGAAAGAGGGTTCGTTTCCTGAATCGCAAGCAGATGGAAGTGAGCAAAGACTGCTTGGGGTGAAGCAGTTTAAAGATGCCAGTAGCAGTAGCGATGGATGAAAACTACGATAAATTGTTGGAGCAATGCGAAACGCAGGAATTAGAGGTAACTTTTTAAAAGCATTAACAGGCATTTTCATGCTAGCTGGCGAGTTGGGCCAACCGGTTCAGAAATCCAGTAGCAATGAATTAACAACAGGCTAAGTTAGCTTACGCTAACCCTTCAAATGGTAGCATTTGTCAACCTCTGGTATGAATTAGCTCTCCCAAGTTGCCATAATGTGACATCGAAGGACAGCTAAAGTAATCATATAAACCAAGTACTCCGTAGAATTTGTCACTAGATAAGGAAGCTGGTGCAATTGAATGTTCACTAACATTAACTAACTCACAACTTGCTGGGTTTGGCATAACATGTCAAAGGATCATAGCAATATGGTTGTTGTTATTATTGCATCTCACTAACAGAAGGATACCGGCTAACGATTATGGAAATTGTTGTCTTTCTTAGAGCTATCGAGATGCAACGTTAAATCAGGAGAAGGTGGTTTGTACACTTTGTCTTTCTCCTTTGATCGTTAGGTTCTAAGCTAAGTTAGCCCTGAGGTGAAATTTCTACCTGCTCGTACCATGATATGTACAAACCACTGGTTACTTGGTAACGTGCTCTGTGGTAGCAGCGGTTGTTAGAAGTATCGATTTAGTCGTTGTTATTAGACCTTGGGCGTATCTTAGACAGAGGCGTTGTCCACTGACGAGACGACAACTGCTTACTTAGAAGGAGCCACAGCAATTTTCAACTTACAGTAACGGTAGCAGGATAACAAGAGTTTGCTTGCAATAAGGCAATGATGGACGGACGTGTATTTTTGATCTCTTCCATTTAGGCTCCAGGAGGCATTGCAACTCCTCAAGTTTATTCCCAGTTGCTGGCTCTTTATTTGCTGCACAATGACATGTAAGTCTTATTCAACATCTAGACATTAGCGTTAGAATTTAGGCGGTACCTATTCCATTCACACAGTGCTTATGCTTTCCATAGGAACAATGCTAGATATCTCTGGAAAAGGATCCCTCAAGCAATCAAAACGGTAAGACTTGTTTATTACTGGCTAGTTGACTTTTTTTTTCTGGCCGTGATGTCTCAGTGGTCCTTCTCACCTCCCTCTGTCCTGTGTGTTCTTGTTCTTATTCCTCTCTTGATGAATAAGAGCATGTATAACTTTGAGATGATGTCAGTGTTAACATGAACTCTTTTATTGTGATAGCCCGTCTGACTTTCCTTTAGGGGTTGTTTTTAAAATAGTGGTGGTAGGACAAACATGAGTGTACAGATTGGAGGAATTACGTTTGTATAACAACAAATTTAGTTTGTTATTGCATGTAAGCAATGCCTCATGTGGCTCTAAGCAAATGATTTATTCACTGTTTAATAACACAATACAGTTCAGATCAGGGATCTCCAGTGTATTACTCAAAACATGTGAGTGGGTATCTTACTGAGGAGTGATAAAACTAGTTACTTAAGCAATTAATTGTCAGACTTCAACAAATAATCACAGTCAATTACAGGCAAATCTCTCATGAATGAAATGTACAGTAATTCTAAGCCTGTTTTGTTAAATGCCAAATTTGTTCTCTAATGAAGAATAAGAAATGGGAGTTTAATGTGTTACATGTATTTTAGAAACAGTGGTGAATAATATAATAAGGTTTAATTCATGTGTACCGTAAATTCTCAAATAAAAGCCAGGTCTCAAATAACGGCCACCTGTTTAGGCAAATAAAGGCCAGTTCCAAATACAGGCCGGGTAAAAAAAAAAAAAACAAAACAAAAAAAGAAATTACAGAAAGACTCAGGTGTTAAATTCATCATATTTCCACAGCATTATTTACATCAGTACAACAACATACAGTAATTATGCTCACCGCTCTGTTACTATTAGTTTCACTTTTTAACAGAAAAACCACACTGATAGTGTTCTAACTCACATGGATCGTGGTCCCTGTAGGACTATGTGTGTTAATGGTCCATTATTAGTATTCGGGGACATCACTGCCAAAACTCTCTCCCTCCTATGTCCCATGTATTATTTCATTATTTCTATGAGAGATTTCATCTAACAGCACATCATAAAACGTCTGATTTTAGATGGTGTAAGTACGGTAGGGACATGTCAGCCAGTGAGTTGGAAACAGAGCAACAAATTTTACCTTTAAACCCGTCATTATTTCAACCTGTTCCCATTTATCCTTGATTAACAATAAAACAAATAATTGACAGAATAACACTAATCGACATAAATGTAGTAAACGATTGCCGGTTTCATTTTGTGATACAATAGTTTGCAAAGAACAGTAATTCTGTCATATGCTGTATCCACATGGTTGTAATCCGTCAATGTCCGTCTTCGTTCTCACTCCAATTTCAGGCAATATTGGTACATTAAAATGATCTGCAAAACTTCTGCAGTTTGAATGCTCATGAAACATCCGCTTTTGTGCGGTCTGTGTGCTACAATTTATTCCACGTATCACACAAGCTGACACAATATACAGATATGTATATCGCATCAGCTTAATTAAACAGTGTCACGTTGTAGCTTATACAGTAACACACAAACTTAAAACAATCTGCGCTGTTTCGTTTGCATTATGATCTTGCAGATCATAGTTATGCATTAAATTATGGCCTGTCTCTAATAATAGCCTCAAATAAAGGCCTGGTTCTTCCTTCCGCTGAGGTAAATAAAGGCCCTGGCCATTATTTGAGAATTTACGGTATGTGGAATTACGTTTATGTACACATACATGTGCACACAATGACAATTTATATTTGCTTCAAATGCATTTTTAATCCTCTTA
This sequence comes from Chanos chanos, assembly GCF_902362185.1. Taxonomy (NCBI): domain Eukaryota; kingdom Metazoa; phylum Chordata; class Actinopteri; order Gonorynchiformes; family Chanidae; genus Chanos; species Chanos chanos. The sequence goes on from NC_044504.1 coordinate 2,423,261, forward strand.
CTCAGTATGTATTTGTTCAGTCCCTTTTAAAAATGACAGTTGTATACATTAGGAAAAGTTATCACTTATAAATGGAAACTTTTGTGCTAATGCTCTTTATATGTGTGTGTGTGTGTGTTTGTCTTTTTTTAAACCCACTGTGTTGACCTCAGGCGAACCCAGAGCTGGGAGCAGTGTGGGCAGTAGGCCAGCGCATCTGGCAGCGAGACTTCCCTGGCATTTACACCTCTATCGCTGCCCATCAGTGGTCCGAAAGCATCCTGCCCATTATGGAAGCCTTAAGAGGTACTGACGTGACACCTGAAACCTGGCTGCTTGTACACAGCTTTTAAATGACCTTTTCCACATCCTGGAAGGGACTGATATTTGTCCCAGTTACAGTCAAGGGTGTAAACAGACAGGGACACTTCTCTCTCTCCCGCTCTCTCTGTCGTGCTCTCCCTCTCTCACTCTCTCTCTCTCTCACTCTCTCTCTCTCACACGCTCTCTCTCTCTCGCGCTCTCTCTCTCACGTGCTCTCTCTCTGTCGTGCTCTCCCTCTCTCTCTCTCGCGCTCTCTCTGTAAATGTGTAGGTAGATATAAATATATTTGTATTTATATGTGCATGTGTAGATATAGAAGCTGGATAGAGATGAGGATTTAAAGCGCTAAAGAACTTGTTCCAGTGTATGGCCCATGGGTCTCTGACGCACCCTACTGAAGGTGTCTGCTGATTGTCTGACATTTGACCTCGTGATGTGGATGCCCCGGTGCTCAGCGTTAATCTAAAATGTACAGTGTGGCGGAACCCAGGACTGTAGTCGAGAATCTCTGACTCCTGACAGCAGGGGGAGCCACTGTCTCAAATGCCCTCAGTGTTTCTGATGTGCTCTGGCAGTGTTTCATGAGAAATGCAGTTATACTGCTGATTGATTTCAGAAGTGTGGAACATGAATGGAGGGATGGAGGAGTGTTTGCTTAAGATGCTTCAGCAACACTTTTAAAGGAGCTTTTAACTGATTTATTTACTCGTACATTCTAAGGTTTTTTTTTTTTTTTTTGGTAAACACTCTGAAGTAGTCAGATTTTTGGCCCTAGACACAGTTTCACTTTTTAGAGCAATTTAAGTGGGAGCTTATTGATACCAGACACCACGACACATCATTATAAGAGATTCCAGTCTCTCATACAGTTTCTAATGACTATTGATGGCAGATGTGCCGATAGTTGTTTTTTGGAGCAGTGCTTTATTAATAACAAGCATGTTCAGCTGTACTCTGTTGTGTTGATAAACAGTGGTTTTGTGCTTTTTTTTTAAAAGCCAACATATCAGTGTTTATTTTTTATTTGATCTTCCTCTCAGTCACTGTAGTACAGCTGTTGCTAACACACACACACACACACACACACATATATGCTTACGTTCTATTCATCTGATCTCCACGTGCCTGTACCTGCACCCATGGGGAGAGGGTAAAAATAGCTCTTTCCTCGTGTACCCCCGTGTTCCCTGTGTACTGCTTTTCTAAACAACATTAGGGATGCAGTTACTGTCATAAACAGGCAGATCCAAGATCATAAGACTAAGATTACACAGTCTGAGATATGATGAAACTGGAATCACATGTTTTTTTGTTGTTTTCTTTTTTGTTTCATGAATTCCTAACCAAAGATTTATATTTAAAAACTGACTTAATATTGGCTTTTTTGTGGGGGTGGCCCATATCCACAACACCATATGGGAATTATTTCATTTTTTTCTAATAAAGATTAGGCAGCTCTGATGAGAATTTTATTATGAACGAGGCTAAATAAGTAAATGAAGTGAAGTCTTGTCAGGGCTTTGGCATTAGCTCATGGTAGCGGAGTCTTGGTGTTGTGCTCTTGGCTAACCAGTGACTTATTTCATAACCACTGAGTTATTTCATCAGTTATTAAACTATGATTAAAAGGGTAACCTGCAGTGACATCTACTGGCAAATGTAAGAGAACTTATGAGAAATCGAACACCAACAACTAGAATTTACAGGAAAACATTGTCAACCAGAGTCCTAATTCTTTGCTCATGAAAAGACGGAGCTTATGAAAGCCCAACATACTTAGCTGTTATTTGTTGCAGTCACCGTGAGGTGCAGTCGAAAAGTTATCCTACCTGTTAATGTGAAACCTCAGGTAGTGTCCTCCTTGACTGTTTCATTTCTTTGACAACTCTCTTTGTCAAAGAAATGAAACACATGGCTGGCACATGAAGTGGGTGAAAGGTAAATATCTGTCATTTTGGAAAGGAAAAAAAAAAACATTCAGAACTTACAAAACAAGAAGGGAAATAAACAGTTTGGAAATAGCTATGGGATGTTTTGTCACATGTGTGTTCTGTTTATCACCGCTCAGTCACTCCCCATTGGAAATGTTTTCACTGTTAAGGGTGAAGAGCAGCACCTAAGCTCTCAGTGTAACCTGACACACGGTTCTCTGTAAAGAGACTTAGCTCAGAGGAATGTGTGCCGTGATTGGTTGTAGAGCCTGAGTGTCACTGCCTACAAGTGACTTCTATAAAGACCAGGGCCGCAGTGCCCACAATAGAGCTGACAACTGTGAGGACATGAGCACAGACTACTATACCACCCTGTTTTATTTTTAACCTTGCTTGAGCAGAGACCTTGGCTGACAGCAGCAGTAGCCACCCACTGTAGATAAAGTCTTGTTAAGACCTTGGCGTTCAGAAGCGAGGCAACGTTCTGCCATTAGAATGGAGATCCAGAGATCTGGCTCGTTGGTGGGGTCGCCCAGTTCCATGGAGAGTCTGGAGAAGCAGCTGAGCTGTCCGATCTGCCTGGACATGTTCACCAAGCCTGTGGTAATCCTACCATGCCAACACAACCTGTGTCGAAGCTGTGCTAGCGACCTCTACGACTCCCGCAATCCCTACCGCTTCTCTGGTGGCGTCTTCAGGTGTCCCACCTGCCGCTTTGAGGTGGTCCTGGACCGTCACGGAGTACACGGACTCCAACGAAACCTCCTGGTCGAAAATATCATTGACATCTACAAGCAGCAGCAGGAAGGTGGAGGTAGCGGCGGCAGGACCCCCGAGACTCCGCTGAAACCTAAAAACGCCCAGGAGCTCATGTGTCAGGAACACGAAGATGAGAAGCTCAACATCTACTGTGTGACCTGTCAGGTGCCCACCTGCTCCATGTGCAAAGTCTTCGGCCAGCACAAAGACTGTGAGGTCTCCCCCCTGGCTAGCGTGTACCAGGCCCAGAAGGGTGAGTTGAGCAACGCCATCGATGCCTTGGTGGCGAGTAATGGTCGTCTTCAGGCCCTGCTCAACCAGATGGAGGCGGCCTCCACAGCAGTCCAGGAAAACTCCCAGCGTGCCAAGCAGAGGTTGGCTGAGCGGTTTGACGCGCTCTACGCGGCACTGGAAGAGCGAAAGAGCACCCTGTTGGAACGCATTGGCAAAGAGCAAGACGACAAAGTTGCGGCCTTGCGGGATTTGGCCAGACGCTACGGCGATCGGTTGCAGGCTGGGTCGGAGCTAACGGACACGGCCGTACGGACCCTGGAGCAAAGTGGCGTGGCGGAATTCCTGCAGGCCTCCAAGGGCCTGATTGAGCAGACGAAGGATGCGGCCAAGAGCTCCCTCGCCGAAGAAAGGCCAGAGCCGGGCTTTGAGAAGATGGACCATTTCACCCTGTCCACGGAACACATAGGAAGCCTTTTAGCAAAGATGGACTTTGGGGTTGAGGATGATGACGAGGAGTTTGAAGATGCTGAAGAGGAAGAAGAGGAGTAAATGTTGCTGACAGTAGAGAAAGTTTCTCCACACACACATGTGAATCTTGAAGGTCAAATGTCATGAAAATAAGAAATAAGGACAGGACTCAACAGACTTTCAGTAATGGCAGATTTTAAGAGGGAGGTTTTTGTGCAGTACATTTGATTTTCTGCACACATTTTTGTTGGAATTTAGGTAGATTTTATGTCGTGTTTTGGTATAAAAATACCCTTTTTTATACTTTTCTATTTTGTGTTCTACACTGAACTATTTATTGTCTCTCTAACTTGATTGTCACGTGGATAATTTATGCTGCTCTTTAGTGTAGGGCGAAGCAGGAAATGTGTGCAGTATGTAAAGGACAGTGTTTAGTGCTGCTATTCTCAAACCAGGCTAATGTTTTACTTTACTTGAATATGTCTGTTTAATGCTGTCTGTTTAAATAAAAATGCTTAGAATGTTTTCACAACATGTTGTGATGTCATAATGCCTTTCATTAACGGTAAAAAAAAAAAAAAAAAAAAGAAGAAAAGTTCTCATGCTGAAACACTGCAGAATTCAGTACATCGCGTGTAGGTTTAAGTCACAGAGTCGGCCTCTGGAGAGGCCCAGCCTGTCTGTCTCAGCTGCAGTGGTTATTTTTAAAAAAGAAAGATGGCGAGTTGTTAAAGAGGAGACCTCGTTGCAGAATGCCGTTGAAGGGTGCAGATGCGTTCTATCTCTCCTCCCTGCCCCCATCTCCCCCTGGCCTTGCTCAGCAACTCCTGCAGCTCTCTAAAGACGGGGGCTGTGTGAGTCATCTTTAAATAGCACTCAATCTCTCTGCTTGGACTTGGTTAAAATAAACACCCAGACAACATGCAGAAGTCCCCTTGGAGTGACCTGGTTCACTGGCTTTACACAAAGCTTCCTTTGCTTAAAGCTTTATGGTGGTAAATGGGAGTTTAATATTTGAAAGCATGAAGTACTGAGCAACTGTTTAGACATTTTCTCCCTCAGTATTTCACTGTTTTACTTTCTTTCATCCATCTTTGTTTCACAGTGATGTAATCCTCTTCTTTTTTTTAATTTTTTTTTCATTTTGGAGGTGATGGTATTGACTTTACCTTAGCCACTCAGATTTTGACTCATGTGACTCAAATGTGCCTTCATCAGAGAGGCTGTGCATGCAGGCATGGCATTTAGAGAGTCATTACCGCGGTTTGCGCTGTTATACCCGTGCAGCTGCCTGTGAAGGGAGTGTTGGCTATGCTGTTAAGTCGAGGGTGCGCAGACCAAGAGGTCACTTACAACAAATCGTGCAAGGATGTTCTCTCATGGAAGGCAGCTGACAACGCTCTCACACACACTCACACTCATACACACACACACACTCACACTCTCTGTGTCTCTCCCTAGATAATTTCCCTACTTGTTTGCATTACATTACTCTGTTTCTCATCTGTTTTTGTAATACCCTGTGCAAGGCACTGCTCCTTTGTTATGCCTGAAAGTCTTCTCAGCTGGTCAGACCAGGATGAAAAGAGCATGTCACTGAGATGACAGTGGCGATAAGTAGTGGATCTAAATGATCACAATGCCTCTAAACCATCAGAGCTGGCATTTCTTGCGTTGTATAGTAATTAGTTGTATAGTAAACACTCTTTCTTTATGTGTGTGTGTGTGTGTGTGTGTGTGTTTCTTCTGAACAGAGACCACCCGAAGGAGAGCGTATGGACTGGTAGCACAAGCGTACACCTCTATCAATGCAGAGGACTTCGCAGCATTTGTTGGGTATTCAGTTGAAGAAGCTGTTAAAGGTATGATAGTGTGGCAGTGTTTGAAATGTTAACACACACATATGCTGGTCCATACATGCATCTATCTATCTATCTATCTATCTATCTATCTATCTATCTATCTATCTATCTATCTATCTATCTATCCTTAGAACATGACAACTCTACCCCAATATGTATGTATGCATCTATCTATCTGTCTATCTATCTATCTATCTATCTATATATATGATACTGATATAGTTGTGAGGAGAGGTTTATGGATTGACTAACTTTTACAGTCTTTTAATACTGTGGATGTAGAGTATTGTGTAAGCTAAGCATGTACCTCATTGTCCTGTGTCCTCTTGGAGCTGATTTCTAAGTTACTTCCCCCTGAAATGTGAAGGGAAAAAGAAAAAAGACTGTTACTGAACAGGGTACAATGAAGTGAATCCAGATTTCTGTGCGGTTTTCCCCCTATTTTTTCCCTTTGTATGTGTGTGTGTGTTTGTGTATCTTTTTTTAAATCAACTTGCCTTTTTTCATGTTTCCCTCATTCACCCTTAACTTGGTGCAATAGTGTTTGACATGGGTAACTTGGTGCTGTAGTCTTTGACATGGATAACTCAGTGCTGTAGTCTTTGACATGGATAACTCAGTGCTGCAGTCTTTGACATGGATAACTTGGTGCTGTAGTCTTTGACATAGGTAACTCAGTGCTGTAGTCTTTGACATGGGTAACTCAGTGCTGTAGTCTTTAACATGGGTAACTTGGTGCTGTAGTCTTTGACATGGATAACTCAGTGCTGTAGTCTTTGACATGGATAACTCAGTGCTGCAGTCTTTGACATGGATAACTCGGTGCTGTAGTCTTTGACATGGGTAACTTAGTGCTGTAGTCTTTGACATGGGTAACTCGGTGCTGTAGTCTTTGACATGGGTAACTTAGTGCTGTAGTGTTTGACATGGGTAACTTAGTGCTGTAGTGTTTGACATGGGTAACTTAGTGCTGTAGTCTTTGACATGGATAACTCAGTGCTGTAGTCTTTGACATGGATAACTCAGTGCTGCAGTCTTTGACATGGATAACTCGGTGCTGTAGTCTTTGACATAGGTAACTCAGTGCTGTAGTCTTTGACATGGGTAACTTAGTGCTGTAGTCTTTGACATGGGTAACTCGGTGCTGTAGTCTTTGACATGGGTAACTTGGTGCTGTAGTGTTTGACATGGGTAACTCAGTGCTGTAGTCTTTAACATGGGTAACTTGGTGCTGTAGTCTTTGACATGGATAACTCAGTGCTGTAGTCTTTGACATGGGATAACTCGGTGCTGTAGTCTTGACATGGGTAACTCGGTGCTGTAGTCTTTGACATGGGTAACTCGGTGCTGTAGTCTTTGACATGGGTAACTCGGTGCTGTAGTCTTTGACATGGGTAACTTGGTGCTGTAGTCTTTGACATGGGTAACTTAGTGCTGTAGTCTTTGACATGGGTAACTTAGTGCTGTAGTCTTTGACATGGGGTAACTTGGTGCTGTAGTCTTTGACATGGGTAACTTGGTGCTGTAGTCTTTGACATGGGTAACTTGGTGCTGTAGTCTTTGACATGGGTAACTTAGTGCTGTAGTCTTTGACATGGGTAACTTGGTGCTGTAGTCTTTGACATAGGTAACTTGGTGCTGTAGTCTTTGACATAGGTAACTTGGTGCTGTAGTCTTTGACATGGGTAACTTGGTGCTGTAGTCTTTGACATGGGTAACTTGGTGCTGTAGTCTTTGACATGGGTAACTCAGTGCTGTAGTCTTTGACATAGGTAACTCAGTGCTGCAGTCTTTGACATGGGTAACTCAGTGCTGTAGTCTTTGACATGGGTAACTTGGTGCTGTAGTCTGTCAGTGCTGTTACTGTTTTGTTTACAATAGCGTTAGGAGTTTGCACTTGCTTCCCCCATAACATCTGAACAGTTCCACCTCAAATGATGGTTTCTAAGTCAAATGAAATGTGTCAGACTTTTTTTTTTTTTTTTTTGACTTATCCCTTATTTTGTGGTTCACATCTCCATCGTCTGACATTCCCACTGGGAATGCCCAAAACTACCTGTTCAGTAGAGTACTTATGCAAACATGCATAACTCATGCATATTTCTGAGGAGCAAACCTCCATGAAATCAGTGAATTGACCCCTGTGATTTTTGTCTCAAGCTTGCAGTTTGACTCATACTAAAACCTCAACAAACCTTTGGCAATCAGACCATTGTAATATGTGTAATAAGGGCCTAATTTACAAATGTACAAAAGGAATGGCAATGTACAAAACACTCTGCTGGAATTCATGTCAGGACAAAGTCTGTTGCTCTTTCTTTGTAGCTTGTCAGTTAATCAAATTTCTCTCTCTCTCTCTCTCTATTTTCAGGAGTGGTAAGTCTACGGTTGGCAAGCAGACACCAACACCGGATGGTGATGCCTCAGAAGCCAGGTGAGGGCGCTGTTCTCCTCTCTCTCTCTCTCTCTCTCTCTCTCTCTCTCTCTCTCTCTCTCTCTCTCTCTCTCTTTTCTTTTAAAATCTTTCTCACTCATTGCGCTCCATAAGGCTCCAATCAGACTCTTTTGTGTGTGTGTGTGTGTGTGTAGGGGGGGCAGGGGGGATGTTTCACCAAATTGTACACTGTACTGTCAGATGTATACGTTTAGTTCATAACCGTCACATGGAACAGAGGCCTTGCTGTGAAGTATGACTCATGCTTTAAAACACACTTTGCTTCCTTTCCCCCCATTCTCTCTCTCTCACACACACAGACCACCCCCCCACATACACACACACTCACACTCTCTCTCTCTCGCGCACACACACACACACACACACACACACACAGACAGGCTTAGTCTTTGCCTCAGAAATTTCTTCCAGACAGAAGAATGCAGCCCTTATGGGTTTTGTCACTTAGCTAATGGTGTTTGTGATTTCCCAGCTCTCTCACACACACAGCTGTTGCCTTTTTGCTCCCTCAGGCTTCTCCTCATTTCTAATCAGGTCACAGTGTTAATTGTTAGAAGGGAGAGAGAAGAATCGTTGAAAAGGTTGCAAGCTGTGTTGAACACTGGGTTTTGACTTAAAACGACCTATTGATTAGTAATGCAGTTAACCTGCTGTGTCAGGAGATACACTTGGGAAATGTATGGATTTTTTTTTTTCTTCTGGTCTGTCTATGTTGTGTGAAATGTGAACTGTGAAATGATAGCCTCTGCAGACTGGTGTTTTCTTTCGTCTGTTTTCTTGTCTCGTGTCCTGGCCCGATGTGCATGTGAGCTCAGGTCACTCTGTTCTTTTCAGCTTTTGCTGAAGTTCAGATGCTGTTGATATATCACAAAGGCCTTGGCGCTGAGGAATTCCCCCTTTTCCTCTCTCTCTAACTTTTTTTTTTGTTTTGTTTTTTTTCACCCTCTGTCTTTCTATCTTCCCCTCTTCACAGATCCACCCCCTGTCTCCCTGGTTCCCAACGAGCAGCAGCTGGCCAGACTGACTGACTACGTGGCTTTTCTTGAAAACTGATAAAAATGTGCTCTTCCTATCTCTTTATCCCTGCCACTCCCCCTTTTCGCTTGTCTGCCTGGAGGAGGATACAGACACGCACTCCTTTTACCCAGTCTCGGCCAAGACAGACATCTGGGATTCTGTCTTACAGATGGACGCAATTTGTCCCGATCCAAAGAAAGACTCTCCCTGCGTCCCCCTTTTGTTCCTTCTGTGTACAGATTCACTTGTTTAGGCGCAAAAAATAAGTTTTAACCGTTTTGGGTTTCGTCTCCTCCCCCTACAGTGCTCCAGCTAACATCGACGTACACACGTTACCGCACCGTTCAAATAACCTCACGATTGGAATCCCAATAGAACACGTGACTGGCATTGTCCCTGTTTCCGATTTTTTTTTGTTTCGATCGCTCGGTTGGTTCAAAGTGAGTCTCACAGCACCCCCACACCACAGTGTGTATTGTATCCCTCCCTCTCGTCCTTTATGAAGAATGGTATTGCCCGACTGACACAGCTGCAGGGATGTCCTTTATCCACATTCACCAGGCAACATGTGTTTTGTATCTCTTTGACAGTGCACATGGCTCCTGTTTGTGTGAACATAAACCGTCTCCTCTCGTGTATATATGGTTGCACGGCAAAATGGGACCTCTGTCAGAAATATCTGTCTCAAGACATCTGTAACTGAAAAAAAAAGGAAAATGTTCTGCCTGTGTTGGAATAATATAACAAAGTATTTTAGTTGATAAACGTGTATTTTTGTGTGTTTGTGTGTATGTGTGAGTCTTTCTGGTTTTTTTGGGGGGTTTTTTGGGTGGGTATGGGTCTCCAACTTCCCATTTTTGAAACTGCACAAACACAATGCTAAACTGTAGTAAAAAAAAAAAATAAGAGCATACACAAAGGAAGACATTAAAGTGACTAAGATCTAAAAATAATAAGGTAAAAGCACTGTAGTCTCCTGCATTCAGGAATGCATTTTCTGACACAGATGACTGAAACATAGATCAGAACTGTTTTATAAGGCAGCGGTATCTGTCTCATTTCTGTCTGGAAGCTTCAGTAAGAATAATCAAATGCAATCTTAATGTGCAGTAAATGAATGGGCTGATGTGAGTGAGCTTTAACACTGGACTGCTGCTGAATGGAAAAATTCCATGAGTAGGTGTGTATTCTTTTAACTGACCTTATACTCAGTTTGAATGTTGGCAACAACACGCAAGGGTTCAATGTCCAGGCACTTTGTTTAAGTTACGTTGACCTGGAGAATAACTTTACTTAGACCACTGTCTACAACTCCGTAAATGACCCAATGACATGGCCACTTCCTCACAATGACTAGTTACTGGAACTTTCTTCCCTTCTCGAATTTGTGCTGTTTTAGTTGCCTCTAGAGGGCAGCATAGACTTGACAGTATGTATATAACCATGTGTTCTGGTAATTCCATTTCCGACAATAACCTTGTTCCAACAGTCATGGGATATGACTGTACGTGTGATGTCTGCTGAACACATATAGGCTGAAAGACACCTGTCACCAAGGCAAAATGCAGAAGAAAAATGTTTCTCCTCAGACACAAAATAGACAGACATTAAGAACACAAGACATGTTTGAAGAGAAGGGTCCGGATTTGTGGAAAATGTAAGGTTCAGCGATGCAAGGTTTGTCACATGACCTCTACCCCTAACATTCGTTTCTGTATTCAAATATGTCGCGTTAATTATCACATCATAAGGTGTATATGCAAATGATTTGCCTCTATGGATCACAGTATACACTTCAACCTCTGACCTTTTACATGTCCAGCTCTCCTCGTAATGAAGACTACAGAAATGCAATGTTATATGAGAATGACAAGACAAGAAAAACAAAACAAAAGTCATGTGTTTACTGGTGCATGTTGATCTGCAAATAAACTCTCTTCGCAAAACGAATGATACATATGCGCAGTTTCCTAAATTTCATTTCTCAAACTTTGATATTTACTCATATTTCCAAACACTGAGTATACAATCATGGATGAAAATAGTTTGTAGACCACACTTTCTATCCAAATTAAAACAAGTTGTGGTAATAAAACTAGCTTTAAATGCAGAATCCTCTCAAGCTAGCACTGACCCCTGTTACACATTCATATACCTAAATATGCCTAAACCACATACCTAAATGGAGAAAACTGTGTGATTGGTATATGACACACAGTGTGTACAAAGTTAACCCAGGGATGCTGCGTTTTTTGTATGAAGAGTGGGTGTGTCTTAGTTTGGACAATCTGTTTTATCAAAAACGGTTTCCTTACAGTTTTTTAAGTGCACCTGAACCTTGTAGTCCACGTCTGAAGGAGAATCTGTTCTTTGAAGTGGTTCCCTTTTTTGTTTGGTATTCTTTCCTTTGTCATGGAGCTGTGCTCTGATTGACTAAGTGCTGCCTCATTTCCTCTCTCTCCACTATAGTCCCCTCTGTCCGTGTAGCATTTATGTAACCTCCACATAGCATATTTATAACCATGGTAACAATAACATAAAACGGTACCGGAAGAACTCTTAAATTTTGGCAAGCTTGACCGAGTTGATGT
>NC_044504.1:2530840-2603340 GCF_902362185.1 Chanos chanos
TGTCTCGGACGTACTGGAGAGCCGCCCCAGTGTTAAGGGGTCTTCCTCCTTTGTGCCTCAGACCTCTAACTGTGCTGAGGATGTCTTCCTTTCTCGTGTAAGCATTTAAAAAGAAATTGGCCTCCGGCTCTCTGCTGAACTGGACCACAGACACGCGGTCTTGGTTCTCGGCCACATTCAGTTTCTCCACCACTCTCTGAACAAAGTCTCGCATTGCCGCGAACCCATTCCTAGTGCCATCTGATCCATCCAGCAGGAACACAACATCCCTCCCTGCCGCACGACCCTCAACTGTTAAAGATCAATGTCACAGTTAATGTTGTGCAACCCAAACATGTCATCACTCTGTCAACCTAGCCTGGCACATCAGAGCCTTATTCCTCAACTCTCCTGGTCTTTAGAAAATAACTCTGGGCTATGTGTCTCTTGGTACACGTGTGGCTCAGGGCTTGTGCATGCCAGTGCTCTCTGTCTTACCTATGGCTGTCGAAGTACTTGTCGGGATGGCCTCTACCACTACCGTCTTGACGGCAGAAAGAAGCTGCTCTTGGACATTGGGCAGGTCGGCAAAGTCAGCCACTGACAGTGCGTAACTAGGGTCATGTGCAACCCTTTGCAGCTCTCTGCCATCAGAACCCCTTGATCCTATAGCAAAGATCAGGACACCAAGCTCCTTCAGGGAGGTGACTGGTGCCTCCACACTGTCAAATGACCTTCCGCCACTCAGCAGAATCAACATCTGTGGCACACCCTCCAGGCGCCTGCTCCCGGAGGAGGCAGTGAAGACGTTGTCCCTAACGTACTGGAGGGCTGCCCCCGTGTTGAGGGGCCTTCCTCCTTTGTGCCTCAGACCTCTCACATTGTCAAGAACGTCCTCTCTTGTTGTGTGCGTGTTCAGATAGAATTGGGTCTCTGGGTCTCTGCTGAACTGGACCACTGACACGCGATCTCCCCTCTCTGAAACATTCAACCTCTCCACCACTCTTTGAACAAATTCACGCATTGCTGGGAAGGCACTCCTGGTGGCCTCGGAGCCGTCCAGCAGGAAAACTACATCCTTCCTGGTCTCTCTCCGGTCAGCTATGGGAACTGAGATTGGACACAAAGTGGTGTAAACGTGAGCTGCTCGTTGTCTGACACAGGTAAAGACAACTGTAAGGACAACTTGGCAGAAAATGCAAGCACAACGCCGGCCTCTCCTCTGACCCTCTGCTTACAGAGATCTTGCGAACTGGGACACTCTAGCCTTTGGCCTCTGATGCTAGTCTTTGCTCAGGAGCCGTAAAACATGCATTCGGGCCCACTCCTGACTGGAAGAAGTCTAATCAAGCACTTGGTGGTGCAGCAAAGGCTAGGATTTTCTACCCCTTTAGACAGCAGGTGGGGTCCATACCCTCCTGGCCTAGGTGACAAGCCCTGGTCGTAGCCTAACCGTCCCTGCTCACAAGGAGCACTCGTTAGAGCAACAGACACTCAACATGCAGCACACTGGCCTAAGGAATTCCCCAGACACCTTAGCTAGAAATCGTCAAAGACGTGCGGAAATCTGCCTTACCTCTGACTGTCGTGGTCAGCGGCGTTACCTCCGAGAGGACTGTGCTGACAGAGGTCAAAAACTGCTGTTGGACATTGGGAAGTTCTGAGAAGTCAGACACAACCTGAGCGTAAGTGGGATCGTTGGAAACGCTCTGCATCTCTCTGCTCGAATTTCTGGTGCCGACGCCGAAAATCAAGACCCCACTTTCTTTCAGAGCAGAGGCTGGCGCATCTACATTATCGCTCGACCTTCCTCCACTCAGCAGAATCAGAATCTGAGGAACGCCCTCTTGGCGTCTACTGCCAGCGGGGGCAGTGAAAACATTGTCTCTCACATACTGGAGAGCCGACCCTGTGTTGAGGGGTCTCCCTCCCCTGTGCCTCAGACCTCTAACTCTGTCAAGAATGTCTTCCTTTGTGGTGTAGGCATTTAAATAGAAATGGACCTCTGGGTCTCTGCTGTACTGGACCACAGAAACACGGTCCCTGTTCTCCTCTACGCTGAATTTCTCCACCAGTCTTTGCACAAAGTCGCGCATGGCTGGGAACACGTTCCTAGTTCCATCAGAGCCGTCAAGCAGGAAGACCACGTCCTTTCCTGGAGTGGCATAGTCAACTGGGAAGAGAACAAGGTCATTGAGACTGAGCAATGTTCCTGACACAATCCTTGCCTGCGGTCAGTGCTAAGCTAACAGCTTGGTTTTTGCATGTCATGGACTAGGTCAGGCATGTCTACGTTTGGACTATGTCTTACTCCCTCATCTCCAAATTTCTCACATGTCCCTAACCGCTGCTTGTGATACTCTCTGAGAGCTTGACATGGGCACGTACCTAAACGAGTTGGCGAGGTTGGAGTGATGGGAACTACCACAGTCTCTACAGAGGACAGAAGCTGCTCTTGGACGTCTGGGAGCTCGGTAAAGTCCGACACAGACAGAGCATACTGGGGCTCATGTGAAATCCTCTGCAGTTCTCTGCTATCGGAGCCCCTTGAGCCTATTGCAAAGATGGAGACTCCGAGCTCCTTCAGGGAAGAGGCTGGTGCATCGACATTGTCAAAGGACCTTCCGCCACTCAGCAGAATGACTAACTGCGGCACACCCTCCAGTCGTCGGCCACCGGCGGAGCTCACCAGCACGCTGTCTCGGACGTACTGGAGAGCCGCCCCAGTGTTAAGGGGTCTTCCTCCTTTGTGCCTCAGACCTCTAACTGTGCTGAGGATGTCTTCCTTTCTCGTGTAAGCGTTTAAAAAGAAATTGGCCTCCGGCTCTCTGCTGAACTGGACCACAGACACGCGGTCTTGGTTCTCGGCCACATTCAGTTTCTCCACCACTCTCTGAACAAAGTCTCGCATTGCCGGGAACCCATTCCTAGTGCCATCTGATCCATCCAGCAGGAACACAACATCCCTCCCTGCCGCACGACCCTCAACTGTTAAAGATCAATGTCACAGTTAATGTTGTGCAACCCAAACATGTCATCACTCTGTCAACCTAGCCTGGCACATCAGAGCCTTATTCCTCAACTCTCCTGGTCTTTAGAAAATAACTCTGGGCTATGTGTCTCTTGGTACACGTGTGGCTCAGGGCTTGTGCATGCCAGTGCTCTCTGTCTTACCTATGGCTGTCGAAGTACTTGTCGGGATGGCCTCTACCACTACCGTCTTGACGGCAGAAAGAAGCTGCTCTTGGACATTGGGCAGGTCGGCAAAGTCAGCCACTGACAGTGCGTAACTAGGGTCATGTGCAACCCTTTGCAGCTCTCTGCCATCAGAACCCCTTGATCCTATAGCAAAGATCAGGACACCAAGCTCCTTCAGGGAGGTGACTGGTGCCTCCACACTGTCAAATGACCTTCCGCCACTCAGCAGAATCAACATCTGTGGCACACCCTCCAGGCGCCTGCTCCCGGAGGAGGCAGTGAAGACGTTGTCCCTAACGTACTGGAGGGCTGCCCCCGTGTTGAGGGGCCTTCCTCCTTTGTGCCTCAGACCTCTCACATTGTCAAGAACGTCCTCTCTTGTTGTGTGCGTGTTCAGATAGAATTGGGTCTCTGGGTCTCTGCTGAACTGGACCACTGACACGCGATCTCCCCTCTCTGAAACATTCAACCTCTCCACCACTCTTTGAACAAATTCACGCATTGCTGGGAAGGCACTCCTGGTGGCCTCGGAGCCGTCCAGCAGGAAAACTACATCCTTCCTGGTCTCTCTCCGGTCAGCTATGGGAACTGAGATTGGACACAAAGTGGTGTAAACGTGAGCTGCTCGTTGTCTGACACAGGTAAAGACAACTGTAAGGACAACTTGGCAGAAAATGCAAGCACAACGCCGGCCTCTCCTCTGACCCTCTGCTTACAGAGATCTTGCGAACTGGGACACTCTAGCCTTTGGCCTCTGATGCTAGTCTTTGCTCAGGAGCCGTAAAACATGCATTCGGGCCCACTCCTGACTGGAAGAAGTCTAATCAAGCCCTTGGTGGTGCAGCAAAGGCTAGGATTTTCTACCCCTTTAGACAGCAGGTGGGGTCCATACCCTCCTGGCCTAGGTGACAAGCCCTGGTCGTAGCCTAACCGTCCCTGCTCACAAGGAGCACTCGTTAGAGCAACAGACACTCAACATGCAGCACACTGGCCTAAGGAATTCCCCAGACACCTTAGCTAGAAATCGTCAAAGACGTGCGGAAATCTGCCTTACCTCTGACTGTCGTGGTCAGCGGCGTTACCTCCGAGAGGACTGTGCTGACAGAGGTCAAAAACTGCTGTTGGACATTGGGAAGTTCTGAGAAGTCAGACACAACCTGAGCGTAAGTGGGATCGTTGGAAACGCTCTGCATCTCTCTGCTCGAATTTCTGGTGCCGACGCCGAAAATCAAGACCCCACTTTCTTTCAGAGCAGAGGCTGGCGCATCTACATTATCGCTCGACCTTCCTCCACTCAGCAGAATCAGAATCTGAGGAACGCCCTCTTGGCGTCTACTGCCAGCGGGGGCAGTGAAAACATTGTCTCTCACATACTGGAGAGCCGACCCTGTGTTGAGGGGTCTCCCTCCCCTGTGCCTCAGACCTCTAACTCTGTCAAGAATGTCTTCCTTTGTGGTGTAGGCATTTAAATAGAAATGGACCTCTGGGTCTCTGCTGTACTGGACCACAGAAACACGGTCCCTGTTCTCCTCTACGCTGAATTTCTCCACCAGTCTTTGCACAAAGTCGCGCATGGCTGGGAACACGTTCCTAGTTCCATCAGAGCCGTCAAGCAGGAAGACCACGTCCTTTCCTGGAGTGGCATAGTCAACTGGGAAGAGAACAAGGTCATTGAGACTGAGCAATGTTCCTGACACAATCCTTGCCTGCGGTCAGTGCTAAGCTAACAGCTTGGTTTTTGCATGTCATGGACTAGGTCAGGCATGTCTACGTTTGGACTATGTCTTACTCCCTCATCTCCAAATTTCTCACATGTCCCTAACCGCTGCTTGTGATACTCTCTGAGAGCTTGACATGGGCACGTACCTAAACGAGTTGGCGAGGTTGGAGTGATGGGAACTACCACAGTCTCTACAGAGGACAGAAGCTGCTCTTGGACGTCTGGGAGCTCGGTAAAGTCCGACACAGACAGAGCATACTGGGGCTCATGTGAAATCCTCTGCAGTTCTCTGCTATCGGAGCCCCTTGAGCCTATTGCAAAGATGGAGACTCCGAGCTCCTTCAGGGAAGAGGCTGGTGCATCGACATTGTCAAAGGACCTTCCGCCACTCAGCAGAATGACTAACTGCGGCACACCCTCCAGTCGTCGGCCACCGGCGGAGCTTACCAGCACGCTGTCTCGGACGTACTGGAGAGCCGCCCCAGTGTTAAGGGGTCTTCCTCCTTTGTGCCTCAGACCTCTAACTGTGCTGAGGATGTCTTCCTTTCTCGTGTAAGCGTTTAAAAAGAAATTGGCCTCCGGCTCTCTGCTGAACTGGACCACAGACACGCGGTCTTGGTTCTCGGCCACATTCAGTTTCTCCACCACTCTCTGAACAAAGTCTCGCATTGCCGGGAACCCATTCCTAGTGCCATCTGATCCATCCAGCAGGAACACAACATCCCTCCCTGCCGCACGACCCTCAACTGTTAAAGATCAATGTCACAGTTAATGTTGTGCAACCCAAACATGTCATCACTCTGTCAACCTAGCCTGGCACATCAGAGCCTTATTCCTCAACTCTCCTGGTCTTTAGAAAATAACTCTGGGCTATGTGTCTCTTGGTACACGTGTGGCTCAGGGCTTGTGCATGCCAGTGCTCTCTGTCTTACCTATGGCTGTCGAAGTACTTGTCGGGATGGCCTCTACCACTACCGTCTTGACGGCAGAAAGAAGCTGCTCTTGGACATTGGGCAGGTCGGCAAAGTCAGCCACTGACAGTGCGTAACTAGGGTCATGTGCAACCCTTTGCAGCTCTCTGCCATCAGAACCCCTTGATCCTATAGCAAAGATCAGGACACCAAGCTCCTTCAGGGAGGTGACTGGTGCCTCCACACTGTCAAATGACCTTCCGCCACTCAGCAGAATCAACATCTGTGGCACACCCTCCAGGCGCCTGCTCCCGGAGGAGGCAGTGAAGACGTTGTCCCTAACGTACTGGAGGGCTGCCCCCGTGTTGAGGGGCCTTCCTCCTTTGTGCCTCAGACCTCTCACATTGTCAAGAACGTCCTCTCTTGTTGTGTGCGTGTTCAGATAGAATTGGGTCTCTGGGTCTCTGCTGAACTGGACCACTGACACGCGATCTCCCCTCTCTGAAACATTCAACCTCTCCACCACT
Source organism: Chanos chanos (assembly GCF_902362185.1). Taxonomy (NCBI): domain Eukaryota; kingdom Metazoa; phylum Chordata; class Actinopteri; order Gonorynchiformes; family Chanidae; genus Chanos; species Chanos chanos. The sequence continues at coordinate 2,537,176 of NC_044504.1, forward strand.
CTTTGAACAAATTCACGCATTGCTGGGAAGGCACTCCTGGTGGCCTCGGAGCCGTCCAGCAGGAAAACTACATCCTTCCTGGTCTCTCTCCGGTCAGCTATGGGAACTGAGATTGGACACAAAGTGGTGTAAACGTGAGCTGCTCGTTGTCTGACACAGGTAAAGACAACTGTAAGGACAACTTGGCAGAAAATGCAAGCACAACGCCGGCCTCTCCTCTGACCCTCTGCTTACAGAGATCTTGCGAACTGGGACACTCTAGCCTTTGGCCTCTGATGCTAGTCTTTGCTCAGGAGCCGTAAAACATGCATTCGGGCCCACTCCTGACTGGAAGAAGTCTAATCAAGCCCTTGGTGGTGCAGCAAAGGCTAGGATTTTCTACCCCTTTAGACAGCAGGTGGGGTCCATACCCTCCTGGCCTAGGTGACAAGCCCTGGTCGTAGCCTAACCGTCCCTGCTCACAAGGAGCACTCGTTAGAGCAACAGACACTCAACATGCAGCACACTGGCCTAAGGAATTCCCCAGACACCTTAGCTAGAAATCGTCAAAGACGTGCGGAAATCTGCCTTACCTCTGACTGTCGTGGTCAGCGGCGTTACCTCCGAGAGGACTGTGCTGACAGAGGTCAAAAACTGCTGTTGGACATTGGGAAGTTCTGAGAAGTCAGACACAACCTGAGCGTAAGTGGGATCGTTGGAAACGCTCTGCATCTCTCTGCTCGAATTTCTGGTGCCGACGCCGAAAATCAAGACCCCACTTTCTTTCAGAGCAGAGGCTGGCGCATCTACATTATCGCTCGACCTTCCTCCACTCAGCAGAATCAGAATCTGAGGAACGCCCTCTTGGCGTCTACTGCCAGCGGGGGCAGTGAAAACATTGTCTCTCACATACTGGAGAGCCGACCCTGTGTTGAGGGGTCTCCCTCCCCTGTGCCTCAGACCTCTAACTCTGTCAAGAATGTCTTCCTTTGTGGTGTAGGCATTTAAATAGAAATGGACCTCTGGGTCTCTGCTGTACTGGACCACAGAAACACGGTCCCTGTTCTCCTCTACGCTGAATTTCTCCACCAGTCTTTGCACAAAGTCGCGCATGGCTGGGAACACGTTCCTAGTTCCATCAGAGCCGTCAAGCAGGAAGACCACGTCCTTTCCTGGAGTGGCATAGTCAACTGGGAAGAGAACAAGGTCATTGAGACTGAGCAATGTTCCTGACACAATCCTTGCCTGCGGTCAGTGCTAAGCTAACAGCTTGGTTTTTGCATGTCATGGACTAGGTCAGGCATGTCTACGTTTGGACTATGTCTTACTCCCTCATCTCCAAATTTCTCACATGTCCCTAACCGCTGCTTGTGATACTCTCTGAGAGCTTGACATGGGCACGTACCTAAACGAGTTGGCGAGGTTGGAGTGATGGGAACTACCACAGTCTCTACAGAGGACAGAAGCTGCTCTTGGACGTCTGGGAGCTCGGTAAAGTCCGACACAGACAGAGCATACTGGGGCTCATGTGAAATCCTCTGCAGTTCTCTGCTATCGGAGCCCCTTGAGCCTATTGCAAAGATGGAGACTCCGAGCTCCTTCAGGGAAGAGGCTGGTGCATCGACATTGTCAAAGGACCTTCCGCCACTCAGCAGAATGACTAACTGCGGCACACCCTCCAGTCGTCGGCCACCGGCGGAGCTTACCAGCACGCTGTCTCGGACGTACTGGAGAGCCGCCCCAGTGTTAAGGGGTCTTCCTCCTTTGTGCCTCAGACCTCTAACTGTGCTGAGGATGTCTTCCTTTCTCGTGTAAGCGTTTAAAAAGAAATTGGCCTCCGGCTCTCTGCTGAACTGGACCACAGACACGCGGTCTTGGTTCTCGGCCACATTCAGTTTCTCCACCACTCTCTGAACAAAGTCTCGCATTGCCGGGAACCCATTCCTAGTGCCATCTGATCCATCCAGCAGGAACACAACATCCCTCCCTGCCGCACGACCCTCAACTGTTAAAGATCAATGTCACAGTTAATGTTGTGCAACCCAAACATGTCATCACTCTGTCAACCTAGCCTGGCACATCAGAGCCTTATTCCTCAACTCTCCTGGTCTTTAGAAAATAACTCTGGGCTATGTGTCTCTTGGTACACGTGTGGCTCAGGGCTTGTGCATGCCAGTGCTCTCTGTCTTACCTATGGCTGTCGAAGTACTTGTCGGGATGGCCTCTACCACTACCGTCTTGACGGCAGAAAGAAGCTGCTCTTGGACATTGGGCAGGTCGGCAAAGTCAGCCACTGACAGTGCGTAACTAGGGTCATGTGCAACCCTTTGCAGCTCTCTGCCATCAGAACCCCTTGATCCTATAGCAAAGATCAGGACACCAAGCTCCTTCAGGGAGGTGACTGGTGCCTCCACACTGTCAAATGACCTTCCGCCACTCAGCAGAATCAACATCTGTGGCACACCCTCCAGGCGCCTGCTCCCGGAGGAGGCAGTGAAGACGTTGTCCCTAACGTACTGGAGGGCTGCCCCCGTGTTGAGGGGCCTTCCTCCTTTGTGCCTCAGACCTCTCACATTGTCAAGAACGTCCTCTCTTGTTGTGTGCGTGTTCAGATAGAATTGGGTCTCTGGGTCTCTGCTGAACTGGACCACTGACACGCGATCTCCCCTCTCTGAAACATTCAACCTCTCCACCACTCTTTGAACAAATTCACGCATTGCTGGGAAGGCACTCCTGGTGGCCTCGGAGCCGTCCAGCAGGAAAACTACATCCTTCCTGGTCTCTCTCCGGTCAGCTATGGGAACTGAGATTGGACACAAAGTGGTGTAAACGTGAGCTGCTCGTTGTCTGACACAGGTAAAGACAACTGTAAGGACAACTTGGCAGAAAATGCAAGCACAACGCCGGCCTCTCCTCTGACCCTCTGCTTACAGAGATCTTGCGAACTGGGACACTCTAGCCTTTGGCCTCTGATGCTAGTCTTTGCTCAGGAGCCGTAAAACATGCATTCGGGCCCACTCCTGACTGGAAGAAGTCTAATCAAGCCCTTGGTGGTGCAGCAAAGGCTAGGATTTTCTACCCCTTTAGACAGCAGGTGGGGTCCATACCCTCCTGGCCTAGGTGACAAGCCCTGGTCGTAGCCTAACCGTCCCTGCTCACAAGGAGCACTCGTTAGAGCAACAGACACTCAACATGCAGCACACTGGCCTAAGGAATTCCCCAGACACCTTAGCTAGAAATCGTCAAAGACGTGCGGAAATCTGCCTTACCTCTGACTGTCGTGGTCAGCGGCGTTACCTCCGAGAGGACTGTGCTGACAGAGGTCAAAAACTGCTGTTGGACATTGGGAAGTTCTGAGAAGTCAGACACAACCTGAGCGTAAGTGGGATCGTTGGAAACGCTCTGCATCTCTCTGCTCGAATTTCTGGTGCCGACGCCGAAAATCAAGACCCCACTTTCTTTCAGAGCAGAGGCTGGCGCATCTACATTATCGCTCGACCTTCCTCCACTCAGCAGAATCAGAATCTGAGGAACGCCCTCTTGGCGTCTACTGCCAGCGGGGGCAGTGAAAACATTGTCTCTCACATACTGGAGAGCCGACCCTGTGTTGAGGGGTCTCCCTCCCCTGTGCCTCAGACCTCTAACTCTGTCAAGAATGTCTTCCTTTGTGGTGTAGGCATTTAAATAGAAATGGACCTCTGGGTCTCTGCTGTACTGGACCACAGAAACACGGTCCCTGTTCTCCTCTACGCTGAATTTCTCCACCAGTCTTTGCACAAAGTCGCGCATGGCTGGGAACACGTTCCTAGTTCCATCAGAGCCGTCAAGCAGGAAGACCACGTCCTTTCCTGGAGTGGCATAGTCAACTGGGAAGAGAACAAGGTCATTGAGACTGAGCAATGTTCCTGACACAATCCTTGCCTGCGGTCAGTGCTAAGCTAACAGCTTGGTTTTTGCATGTCATGGACTAGGTCAGGCATGTCTACGTTTGGACTATGTCTTACTCCCTCATCTCCAAATTTCTCACATGTCCCTAACCGCTGCTTGTGATACTCTCTGAGAGCTTGACATGGGCACGTACCTAAACGAGTTGGCGAGGTTGGAGTGATGGGAACTACCACAGTCTCTACAGAGGACAGAAGCTGCTCTTGGACGTCTGGGAGCTCGGTAAAGTCCGACACAGACAGAGCATACTGGGGCTCATGTGAAATCCTCTGCAGTTCTCTGCTATCGGAGCCCCTTGAGCCTATTGCAAAGATGGAGACTCCGAGCTCCTTCAGGGAAGAGGCTGGTGCATCGACATTGTCAAAGGACCTTCCGCCACTCAGCAGAATGACTAACTGCGGCACACCCTCCAGTCGTCGGCCACCGGCGGAGCTTACCAGCACGCTGTCTCGGACGTACTGGAGAGCCGCCCCAGTGTTAAGGGGTCTTCCTCCTTTGTGCCTCAGACCTCTAACTGTGCTGAGGATGTCTTCCTTTCTCGTGTAAGCGTTTAAAAAGAAATTGGCCTCCGGCTCTCTGCTGAACTGGACCACAGACACGCGGTCTTGGTTCTCGGCCACATTCAGTTTCTCCACCACTCTCTGAACAAAGTCTCGCATTGCCGGGAACCCATTCCTAGTGCCATCTGATCCATCCAGCAGGAACACAACATCCCTCCCTGCCGCACGACCCTCAACTGTTAAAGATCAATGTCACAGTTAATGTTGTGCAACCCAAACATGTCATCACTCTGTCAACCTAGCCTGGCACATCAGAGCCTTATTCCTCAACTCTCCTGGTCTTTAGAAAATAACTCTGGGCTATGTGTCTCTTGGTACACGTGTGGCTCAGGGCTTGTGCATGCCAGTGCTCTCTGTCTTACCTATGGCTGTCGAAGTACTTGTCGGGATGGCCTCTACCACTACCGTCTTGACGGCAGAAAGAAGCTGCTCTTGGACATTGGGCAGGTCGGCAAAGTCAGCCACTGACAGTGCGTAACTAGGGTCATGTGCAACCCTTTGCAGCTCTCTGCCATCAGAACCCCTTGATCCTATAGCAAAGATCAGGACACCAAGCTCCTTCAGGGAGGTGACTGGTGCCTCCACACTGTCAAATGACCTTCCGCCACTCAGCAGAATCAACATCTGTGGCACACCCTCCAGGCGCCTGCTGCCGGAGGAGGCAGTGAAGACGTTGTCCCTAACGTACTGGAGGGCTGCCCCCGTGTTGAGGGGCCTTCCTCCTTTGTGCCTCAAACCTGTGACATGGCTTAGAATTTCCTCCTGTTTCCTGTATGTGTTCAAGTAAAAGTGAGACACTGGATCTCTGCTGAACTGGACCACTGACACGCGATCTCCCCTCTCTGAAACATTCAACCTCTCCACCACTCTTTGAACAAATTCACGCATTGCTGGGAAGGCACTCCTGGTGGCATCGGAGCCGTCCAGCAGGAAAACTACATCCTTCCTGGTCTCTCTCCGGTCAGCTATGGGAACTGAGATTGGACACAAAGTGGTGTAAACGTGAGCTGCTCGTTGTCTGACACAGGTAAAGACAACTGTAAGGACAACTTGGCAGAAAATGCAAGCACAACGCCGGCCTCTCCTCTGACCCTCTGCTTACAGAGATCTTGCGAACTGGGACACTCTAGCCTTTGGCCTCTGATGCTAGTCTTTGCTCAGGAGCCGTAAAACATGCATTCGGGCCCACTCCTGACTGGAAGAAGTCTAATCAAGCACTTGGTGGTGCAGCAAAGGCTAGGATTTTCTACCCCTTTAGACAGCAGGTGGGGTCCATACCCTCCTGGCCTAGGTGACAAGCCCTGGTCGTAGCCTAACCGTCCCTGCTCACAAGGAGCACTCGTTAGAGCAACAGACACTCAACATGCAGCACACTGGCCTAAGGAATTCCCCAGACGCCTTAGCTAGAAATCGTCAAAGACGTGCGGAAATCTGCCTTACCTCTGACTGTCGTGGTCAGCGGCGTTACCTCCGAGAGGACTGTGCTGACAGAGGTCAAAAACTGCTGTTGGACATTGGGAAGTTCTGAGAAGTCAGACACAACCTGAGCGTAAGTGGGATCGTTGGAAACGCTCTGCATCTCTCTGCTCGAATTTCTGGTGCCGACGCCGAAAATCAAGACCCCACTTTCTTTCAGAGCAGAGGCTGGCGCATCTACATTATCGCTCGACCTTCCTCCACTCAGCAGAATCAGAATCTGAGGAACGCCCTCTTGGCGTCTACTGCCAGTGGGGGCAGTGAAAACATTGTCTCTCACATACTGGAGAGCCGACCCTGTGTTGAGGGGTCTCCCTCCCCTGTGCCTCAGACCTCTAACTCTGTCAAGAATGTCTTCCTTTGTGGTGTAGGCATTTAAATAGAAATGGACCTCTGGGTCTCTGCTGTACTGGACCACAGAAACACGGTCCCTGTTCTCCTCTACGCTGAATTTCTCCACCAGTCTTTGCACAAAGTCGCGCATGGCTGGGAACACGTTCCTAGTTCCATCAGAGCCGTCAAGCAGGAAGACCACGTCCTTTCCTGGGGTGGCATAGTCAACTGGGAAGAGAACAAGGTCATTGAGACTGAGCAATGTTCCTGACACAATCCTTGCCTGCGGTCAGTGCTAAGCTAACAGCTTGGTTTTTGCATGTCATGGACTAGGTCAAGCATGTCTACGTTTGGACTATGTCTTACTCCCTCATCTCCAAATTTCTCACATGTCCCTAACCGCTGCTTGTGATACTCTCTGAGAGCTTGACATGGGCACGTACCTAAACGAGTTGGCGAGGTTGGAGTGATGGGAACTACCACAGTCTCTACAGAGGACAGAAGCTGCTCTTGGACGTCTGGGAGCTCGGTAAAGTCCGACACAGACAGAGCATACTGGGGCTCATGTGAAATCCTCTGCAGTTCTCTGCTATCAGAGCCCCTTGAGCCTATTGCAAAGATGGAGACTCCGAGCTCCTTCAGGGAAGAGGCTGGTGCATCGACATTGTCAAAGGACCTTCCGCCACTCAGCAGAATGACTAACTGCGGCACACCCTCCAGTCGTCGGCCACCGGCGGAGCTTACCAGCACGCTGTCTCGGACGTACTGGAGAGCCACCCCAGTGTTAAGGGGTCTTCCTCCTTTGTGCCTCAGACCTCTAACTGTGCTGAGGATGTCTTCCTTTCTCGTGTAAGCGTTTAAAAAGAAATTGGCCTCCGGCTCTCTGCTGAACTGGACCACAGACACGCGGTCTTGGTTCTCGGCCACATTCAGTTTCTCCACCACTCTCTGAACAAAGTCTCGCATTGCCGGGAACCCATTCCTAGTGCCATCTGATCCATCCAGCAGGAACACAACATCCCTCCCTGCCGCACGACCCTCAACTGTTAAAGATCAATGTCACAGTTAATGTTGTGCAACCCAAACATGTCATCACTCTGTCAACCTAGCCTGGCACATCAGAGCCTTATTCCTCAACTCTCCTGGTCTTTAGAAAATAACTCTGGGCTATGTGTCTCTTGGTACACGTGTGGCTCAGGGCTTGTGCATGCCAGTGCTCTCTGTCTTACCTATGGCTGTCGAAGTACTTGTCGGGATGGCCTCTACCACTACCGTCTTGACGGCAGAAAGAAGCTGCTCTTGGACATTGGGCAGGTCGGCAAAGTCAGCCACTGACAGTGCGTAACTAGGGTCATGTGCAACCCTTTGCAGCTCTCTGCCATCAGAACCCCTTGATCCTATAGCAAAGATCAGGACACCAAGCTCCTTCAGGGAGGTGACTGGTGCCTCCACACTGTCAAATGACCTTCCGCCACTCAGCAGAATCAACATCTGTGGCACACCCTCCAGGCGCCTGCTGCCGGAGGAGGCAGTGAAGACGTTGTCCCTAACGTACTGGAGGGCTGCCCCCGTGTTGAGGGGCCTTCCTCCTTTGTGCCTCAAACCTGTGACATGGCTTAGAATTTCCTCCTGTTTCCTGTATGTGTTCAAGTAAAAGTGAGACACTGGATCTCTGCTGAACTGGACCACTGACACGCGATCTCCCCTCTCTGAAACATTCAACCTCTCCACCACTCTTTGAACAAATTCACGCATTGCTGGGAAGGCACTCCTGGTGGCATCGGAGCCGTCCAGCAGGAAAACTACATCCTTCCTGGTCTCTCTCCGGTCAGCCATGGGAACTGAGATTGGACACAAAGTGGTGTAAACGTGAGCTGCTCGTTGTCTGACACAGGTAAAGACAACTGTAAGGACAACTTGGCAGAAAATGCAAGCACAACGCCGGCCTCTCCTCTGACCCTCTGCTTACAGAGATCTTGCGAACTGGGACACTCTAGCCTTTGGCCTCTGATGCTAGTCTTTGCTCAGGAGCCGTAAAACATGCATTCGGGCCCACTCCTGACTGGAAGAAGTCTAATCAAGCACTTGGTGGTGCAGCAAAGGCTAGGATTTTCTACCCCTTTAGACAGCAGGTGGGGTCCATACCCTCCTGGCCTAGGTGACAAGCCCTGGTCGTAGCCTAACCGTCCCTGCTCACAAGGAGCACTCGTTAGAGCAACAGACACTCAACATGCAGCACACTGGCCTAAGGAATTCCCCAGACGCCTTAGCTAGAAATCGTCAAAGACGTGCGGAAATCTGCCTTACCTCTGACTGTCGTGGTCAGCGGCGTTACCTCCGAAAGGACTGTGCTGACAGAGGTCAAAAACTGCTGTTGGACATTGGGAAGTTCTGAGAAGTCAGACACAACCTGAGCGTAAGTGGGATCGTTGGAAACGCTCTGCATCTCTCTGCTCGAATTTCTGGTGCCGACGCCGAAAATCAAGACCCCACTTTCTTTCAGAGCAGAGGCTGGCGCATCTACATTATCGCTCGACCTTCCTCCACTCAGCAGAATCAGAATCTGAGGAACGCCCTCTTGGCGTCTACTGCCAGCGGGGGCAGTGAAAACATTGTCTCTCACATACTGGAGAGCCGACCCTGTGTTGAGGGGTCTCCCTCCCCTGTGCCTCAGACCTCTAACTCTGTCAAGAATGTCTTCCTTTGTGGTGTAGGCATTTAAATAGAAATGGACCTCTGGGTCTCTGCTGTACTGGACCACAGAAACACGGTCCCTGTTCTCCTCTACGCTGAATTTCTCCACCAGTCTTTGCACAAAGTCGCGCATGGCTGGGAACACGTTCCTAGTTCCATCAGAGCCGTCAAGCAGGAAGACCACGTCCTTTCCTGGAGTGGCATAGTCAACTGGGAAGAGAACAAGGTCATTGAGACTGAGCAATGTTCCTGACACAATCCTTGCCTGCGGTCAGTGCTAAGCTAACAGCTTGGTTTTTGCATGTCATGGACTAGGTCAGGCATGTCTACGTTTGGACTATGTCTTACTCCCTCATCTCCAAATTTCTCACATGTCCCTAACCGCTGCTTGTGATACTCTCTGAGAGCTTGACATGGGCACGTACCTAAACGAGTTGGCGAGGTTGGAGTGATGGGAACTACCACAGTCTCTACAGAGGACAGAAGCTGCTCTTGGACGTCTGGGAGCTCGGTAAAGTCCGACACAGACAGAGCATACTGGGGCTCATGTGAAATCCTCTGCAGTTCTCTGCTATCAGAGCCCCTTGAGCCTATTGCAAAGATGGAGACTCCGAGCTCCTTCAGGGAAGAGGCTGGTGCATCGACATTGTCAAAGGACCTTCCGCCACTCAGCAGAATGACTAACTGCGGCACACCCTCCAGTCGTCGGCCACCGGCGGAGCTTACCAGCACGCTGTCTCGGACGTACTGGAGAGCCGCCCCAGTGTTAAGGGGTCTTCCTCCTTTGTGCCTCAGACCTCTAACTGTGCTGAGGATGTCTTCCTTTCTCGTGTAAGCGTTTAAAAAGAAATTGGCCTCCGGCTCTCTGCTGAACTGGACCACAGACACGCGGTCTTGGTTCTCGGCCACATTCAGTTTCTCCACCACTCTCTGAACAAAGTCTCGCATTGCCGGGAACCCATTCCTAGTGCCATCTGATCCATCCAGCAGGAACACAACATCCCTCCCTGCCGCACGACCCTCAACTGTTAAAGATCAATGTCACAGTTAATGTTGTGCAACCCAAACATGTCATCACTCTGTCAACCTAGCCTGGCACATCAGAGCCTTATTCCTCAACTCTCCTGGTCTTTAGAAAATAACTCTGGGCTATGTGTCTCTTGGTACACGTGTGGCTCAGGGCTTGTGCATGCCAGTGCTCTCTGTCTTACCTATGGCTGTCGAAGTACTTGTCGGGATGGCCTCTACCACTACCGTCTTGACGGCAGAAAGAAGCTGCTCTTGGACATTGGGCAGGTCGGCAAAGTCAGCCACTGACAGTGCGTAACTAGGGTCATGTGCAACCCTTTGCAGCTCTCTGCCATCAGAACCCCTTGATCCTATAGCAAAGATCAGGACACCAAGCTCCTTCAGGGAGGTGACTGGTGCCTCCACACTGTCAAATGACCTTCCGCCACTCAGCAGAATCAACATCTGTGGCACACCCTCCAGGCGCCTGCTGCCGGAGGAGGCAGTGAAGACGTTGTCCCTAACGTACTGGAGGGCTGCCCCCGTGTTGAGGGGCCTTCCTCCTTTGTGCCTCAGACCTCTCACATTGTCAAGAACGTCCTCTCTTGTTGTGTGCGTGTTCAGATAGAATTGGGTCTCTGGGTCTCTGCTGAACTGGACCACTGACACGCGATCTCCCCTCTCTGAAACATTCAACCTCTCCACCACTCTTTGAACAAATTCACGCATTGCTGGGAAGGCACTCCTGGTGGCCTCGGAGCCGTCCAGCAGGAAAACTACATCCTTCCTGGTCTCTCTCCGGTCAGCTATGGGAACTGAGATTGGACACAAAGTGGTGTAAACGTGAGCTGCTCGTTGTCTGACACAGGTAAAGACAACTGTAAGGACAACTTGGCAGAAAATGCAAGCACAACGCCGGCCTCTCCTCTGACCCTCTGCTTACAGAGATCTTGCGAACTGGGACACTCTAGCCTTTGGCCTCTGATGCTAGTCTTTGCTCAGGAGCCGTAAAACATGCATTCGGGCCCACTCCTGACTGGAAGAAGTCTAATCAAGCCCTTGGTGGTGCAGCAAAGGCTAGGATTTTCTACCCCTTTAGACAGCAGGTGGGGTCCATACCCTCCTGGCCTAGGTGACAAGCCCTGGTCGTAGCCTAACCGTCCCTGCTCACAAGGAGCACTCGTTAGAGCAACAGACACTCAACATGCAGCACACTGGCCTAAGGAATTCCCCAGACACCTTAGCTAGAAATCGTCAAAGACGTGCGGAAATCTGCCTTACCTCTGACTGTCGTGGTCAGCGGCGTTACCTCCGAGAGGACTGTGCTGACAGAGGTCAAAAACTGCTGTTGGACATTGGGAAGTTCTGAGAAGTCAGACACAACCTGAGCGTAAGTGGGATCGTTGGAAACGCTCTGCATCTCTCTGCTCGAATTTCTGGTGCCGACGCCGAAAATCAAGACCCCACTTTCTTTCAGAGCAGAGGCTGGCGCATCTACATTATCGCTCGACCTTCCTCCACTCAGCAGAATCAGAATCTGAGGAACGCCCTCTTGGCGTCTACTGCCAGCGGGGGCAGTGAAAACATTGTCTCTCACATACTGGAGAGCCGACCCTGTGTTGAGGGGTCTCCCTCCCCTGTGCCTCAGACCTCTAACTCTGTCAAGAATGTCTTCCTTTGTGGTGTAGGCATTTAAATAGAAATGGACCTCTGGGTCTCTGCTGTACTGGACCACAGAAACACGGTCCCTGTTCTCCTCTACGCTGAATTTCTCCACCAGTCTTTGCACAAAGTCGCGCATGGCTGGGAACACGTTCCTAGTTCCATCAGAGCCGTCAAGCAGGAAGACCACGTCCTTTCCGGGAGTGGCATAGTCAACTGGGAAGAGAACAAGGTCATTGAGACTGAGCAATGTTCCTGACACAATCCTTGCCTGCGGTCAGTGCTAAGCTAACAGCTTGGTTTTTGCATGTCATGGACTAGGTCAGGCATGTCTACGTTTGGACTATGTCTTACTCCCTCATCTCCAAATTTCTCACATGTCCCTAACCGCTGCTTGTGATACTCTCTGAGAGCTTGACATGGGCACGTACCTAAACGAGTTGGCGAGGTTGGAGTGATGGGAACTACCACAGTCTCTACAGAGGACAGAAGCTGCTCTTGGACGTCTGGGAGCTCGGTAAAGTCCGACACAGACAGAGCATACTGGGGCTCATGTGAAATCCTCTGCAGTTCTCTGCTATCAGAGCCCCTTGAGCCTATTGCAAAGATGGAGACTCCGAGCTCCTTCAGGGAAGAGGCTGGTGCATCGACATTGTCAAAGGACCTTCCGCCACTCAGCAGAATGACTAACTGCGGCACACCCTCCAGTCGTCGGCCACCGGCGGAGCTTACCAGCACGCTGTCTCGGACGTACTGGAGAGCCACCCCAGTGTTAAGGGGTCTTCCTCCTTTGTGCCTCAGACCTCTAACTGTGCTGAGGATGTCTTCCTTTCTCGTGTAAGCGTTTAAAAAGAAATTGGCCTCCGGCTCTCTGCTGAACTGGACCACAGACACGCGGTCTTGGTTCTCGGCCACATTCAGTTTCTCCACCACTCTCTGAACAAAGTCTCGCATTGCCGGGAACCCATTCCTAGTGCCATCTGATCCATCCAGCAGGAACACAACATCCCTCCCTGCCGCACGACCCTCAACTGTTAAAGATCAATGTCACAGTTAATGTTGTGCAACCCAAACATGTCATCACTCTGTCAACCTAGCCTGGCACATCAGAGCCTTATTCCTCAACTCTCCTGGTCTTTAGAAAATAACTCTGGGCTATGTGTCTCTTGGTACACGTGTGGCTCAGGGCTTGTGCATGCCAGTGCTCTCTGTCTTACCTATGGCTGTCGAAGTACTTGTCGGGATGGCCTCTACCACTACCGTCTTGACGGCAGAAAGAAGCTGCTCTTGGACATTGGGCAGGTCGGCAAAGTCAGCCACTGACAGTGCGTAACTAGGGTCATGTGCAACCCTTTGCAGCTCTCTGCCATCAGAACCCCTTGATCCTATAGCAAAGATCAGGACACCAAGCTCCTTCAGGGAGGTGACTGGTGCCTCCACACTGTCAAATGACCTTCCGCCACTCAGCAGAATCAACATCTGTGGCACACCCTCCAGGCGCCTGCTGCCGGAGGAGGCAGTGAAGACGTTGTCCCTAACGTACTGGAGGGCTGCCCCCGTGTTGAGGGGCCTTCCTCCTTTGTGCCTCAGACCTCTCACATTGTCAAGAACGTCCTCTCTTGTTGTGTGCGTGTTCAGATAGAATTGGGTCTCTGGGTCTCTGCTGAACTGGACCACTGACACGCGATCTCCCCTCTCTGAAACATTCAACCTCTCCACCACTCTTTGAACAAATTCACGCATTGCTGGGAAGGCACTCCTGGTGGCATCGGAGCCGTCCAGCAGGAAAACTACATCCTTCCTGGTCTCTCTCCGGTCAGCTATGGGAACTGAGATTGGACACAAAGTGGTGTAAACGTGAGCTGCTCGTTGTCTGACACAGGTAAAGACAACTGTAAGGACAACTTGGCAGAAAATGCAAGCACAACGCCGGCCTCTCCTCTGACCCTCTGCTTACAGAGATCTTGCGAACTGGGACACTCTAGCCTTTGGCCTCTGATGCTAGTCTTTGCTCAGGAGCCGTAAAACATGCATTCGGGCCCACTCTTGACTGGAAGAAGTCTAATCAAGCACTTGGTGGGGCAGCAAAGGCTAGGATTTTCTACCCCTTTAGACAGCAGGTGGGGTCCATACCCTCCTGGCCTAGGTGACAAGCCCTGGTCGAAGCCTAACCGTCCCTGCTCACAAGGAGCACTCGTTAGAGCAACAGACACTCAACATGCAGCACACTGGCCTAAGGAATTCCCCAGACGCCTTAGCTAGAAATCGTCAAAGACGTGCGGAAATCTGCCTTACCTCTGACTGTCGTGGTCAGCGGCGTTACCTCCGAGAGGACTGTGCTGACAGAGGTCAAAAACTGCTGTTGGACATTGGGAAGTTCTGAGAAGTCAGACACAACCTGAGCGTAAGTGGGATCGTTGGAAACGCTCTGCATCTCTCTGCTCGAATTTCTGGTGCCGACGCCGAAAATCAAGACCCCACTTTCTTTCAGAGCAGAGGCTGGCGCATCTACATTATCGCTCGACCTTCCTCCACTCAGCAGAATCAGAATCTGAGGAACGCCCTCTTGGCGTCTACTGCCAGCGGGGGCAGTGAAAACATTGTCTCTCACATACTGGAGAGCCGACCCTGTGTTGAGGGGTCTCCCTCCCCTGTGCCTCAGACCTCTAACTCTGTCAAGAATGTCTTCCTTTGTGGTGTAGGCATTTAAATAGAAATGGACCTCTGGGTCTCTGCTGTACTGGACCACAGAAACACGGTCCCTGTTCTCCTCTACGCTGAATTTCTCCACCAGTCTTTGCACAAAGTCGCGCATGGCTGGGAACACGTTCCTAGTTCCATCAGAGCCGTCAAGCAGGAAGACCACGTCCTTTCCTGGGGTGGCATAGTCAACTGGGAAGAGAACAAGGTCATTGAGACTGAGCAATGTTCCTGACACAATCCTTGCCTGCGGTCAGTGCTAAGCTAACAGCTTGGTTTTTGCATGTCATGGACTAGGTCAAGCATGTCTACGTTTGGACTATGTCTTACTCCCTCATCTCCAAATTTCTCACATGTCCCTAACCGCTGCTTGTGATACTCTCTGAGAGCTTGACATGGGCACGTACCTAAACGAGTTGGCGAGGTTGGAGTGATGGGAACTACCACAGTCTCTACAGAGGACAGAAGCTGCTCTTGGACGTCTGGGAGCTCGGTAAAGTCCGACACAGACAGAGCATACTGGGGCTCATGTGAAATCCTCTGCAGTTCTCTGCTATCAGAGCCCCTTGAGCCTATTGCAAAGATGGAGACTCCGAGCTCCTTCAGGGAAGAGGCTGGTGCATCGACATTGTCAAAGGACCTTCCGCCACTCAGCAGAATGACTAACTGCGGCACACCCTCCAGTCGTCGGCCACCGGCGGAGCTTACCAGCACGCTGTCTCGGACGTACTGGAGAGCCACCCCAGTGTTAAGGGGTCTTCCTCCTTTGTGCCTCAGACCTCTAACTGTGCTGAGGATGTCTTCCTTTCTCGTGTAAGCGTTTAAAAAGAAATTGGCCTCCGGCTCTCTGCTGAACTGGACCACAGACACGCGGTCTTGGTTCTCGGCCACATTCAGTTTCTCCACCACTCTCTGAACAAAGTCTCGCATTGCCGGGAACCCATTCCTAGTGCCATCTGATCCATCCAGCAGGAACACAACATCCCTCCCTGCCGCACGACCCTCAACTGTTAAAGATCAATGTCACAGTTAATGTTGTGCAACCCAAACATGTCATCACTCTGTCAACCTAGCCTGGCACATCAGAGCCTTATTCCTCAACTCTCCTGGTCTTTAGAAAATAACTCTGGGCTATGTGTCTCTTGGTACACGTGTGGCTCAGGGCTTGTGCATGCCAGTGCTCTCTGTCTTACCTATGGCTGTCGAAGTACTTGTCGGGATGGCCTCTACCACTACCGTCTTGACGGCAGAAAGAAGCTGCTCTTGGACATTGGGCAGGTCGGCAAAGTCAGCCACTGACAGTGCGTAACTAGGGTCATGTGCAACCCTTTGCAGCTCTCTGCCATCAGAACCCCTTGATCCTATAGCAAAGATCAGGACACCAAGCTCCTTCAGGGAGGTGACTGGTGCCTCCACACTGTCAAATGACCTTCCGCCACTCAGCAGAATCAACATCTGTGGCACACCCTCCAGGCGCCTGCTGCCGGAGGAGGCAGTGAAGACGTTGTCCCTAACGTACTGGAGGGCTGCCCCCGTGTTGAGGGGCCTTCCTCCTTTGTGCCTCAAACCTGTGACATGGCTTAGAATTTCCTCCTGTTTCCTGTATGTGTTCAAGTAAAAGTGAGACACTGGATCTCTGCTGAACTGGACCACTGACACGCGATCTCCCCTCTCTGAAACATTCAACCTCTCCACCACTCTTTGAACAAATTCACGCATTGCTGGGAAGGCACTCCTGGTGGCATCGGAGCCGTCCAGCAGGAAAACTACATCCTTCCTGGTCTCTCTCCGGTCAGCCATGGGAACTGAGATTGGACACAAAGTGGTGTAAACGTGAGCTGCTCGTTGTCTGACACAGGTAAAGACAACTGTAAGGACAACTTGGCAGAAAATGCAAGCACAACGCCGGCCTCTCCTCTGACCCTCTGCTTACAGAGATCTTGCGAACTGGGACACTCTAGCCTTTGGCCTCTGATGCTAGTCTTTGCTCAGGAGCCGTAAAACATGCATTCGGGCCCACTCCTGACTGGAAGAAGTCTAATCAAGCCCTTGGTGGTGCAGCAAAGGCTAGGATTTTCTACCCCTTTAGACAGCAGGTGGGGTCCATACCCTCCTGGCCTAGGTGACAAGCCCTGGTCGTAGCCTAACCGTCCCTGCTCACAAGGAGCACTCGTTAGAGCAACAGACACTCAACATGCAGCACACTGGCCTAAGGAATTCCCCAGACACCTTAGCTAGAAATCGTCAAAGACGTGCGGAAATCTGCCTTACCTCTGACTGTCGTGGTCAGCGGCGTTACCTCCGAGAGGACTGTGCTGACAGAGGTCAAAAACTGCTGTTGGACATTGGGAAGTTCTGAGAAGTCAGACACAACCTGAGCGTAAGTGGGATCGTTGGAAACGCTCTGCATCTCTCTGCTCGAATTTCTGGTGCCGACGCCGAAAATCAAGACCCCACTTTCTTTCAGAGCAGAGGCTGGCGCATCTACATTATCGCTCGACCTTCCTCCACTCAGCAGAATCAGAATCTGAGGAACGCCCTCTTGGCGTCTACTGCCAGCGGGGGCAGTGAAAACATTGTCTCTCACATACTGGAGAGCCGACCCTGTGTTGAGGGGTCTCCCTCCCCTGTGCCTCAGACCTCTAACTCTGTCAAGAATGTCTTCCTTTGTGGTGTAGGCATTTAAATAGAAATGGACCTCTGGGTCTCTGCTGTACTGGACCACAGAAACACGGTCCCTGTTCTCCTCTACGCTGAATTTCTCCACCAGTCTTTGCACAAAGTCGCGCATGGCTGGGAACACGTTCCTAGTTCCATCAGAGCCGTCAAGCAGGAAGACCACGTCCTTTCCTGGGGTGGCATAGTCAACTGGGAAGAGAACAAGGTCATTGAGACTGAGCAATGTTCCTGACACAATCCTTGCCTGCGGTCAGTGCTAAGCTAACAGCTTGGTTTTTGCATGTCATGGACTAGGTCAAGCATGTCTACGTTTGGACTATGTCTTACTCCCTCATCTCCAAATTTCTCACATGTCCCTAACCGCTGCTTGTGATACTCTCTGAGAGCTTGACATGGGCACGTACCTAAACGAGTTGGCGAGGTTGGAGTGATGGGAACTACCACAGTCTCTACAGAGGACAGAAGCTGCTCTTGGACGTCTGGGAGCTCGGTAAAGTCCGACACAGACAGAGCATACTGGGGCTCATGTGAAATCCTCTGCAGTTCTCTGCTATCGGAGCCCCTTGAGCCTATTGCAAAGATGGAGACTCCGAGCTCCTTCAGGGAAGAGGCTGGTGCATCGACATTGTCAAAGGACCTTCCGCCACTCAGCAGAATGACTAACTGCGGCACACCCTCCAGTCGTCGGCCACCGGCGGAGCTTACCAGCACGCTGTCTCGGACGTACTGGAGAGCCGCCCCAGTGTTAAGGGGTCTTCCTCCTTTGTGCCTCAGACCTCTAACTGTGCTGAGGATGTCTTCCTTTCTCGTGTAAGCGTTTAAAAAGAAATTGGCCTCCGGCTCTCTGCTGAACTGGACCACAGACACGCGGTCTTGGTTCTCGGCCACATTCAGTTTCTCCACCACTCTCTGAACAAAGTCTCGCATTGCCGGGAACCCATTCCTAGTGCCATCTGATCCATCAAGTATGAATATTACATCTCGTTTCTGAGTTTTCTGGTCTGATTTGAAAATAAGGATGAACGAAGGCATAATTTATAAGATTTCAGAATTTCTTGGCAGTATATTGTTAATATAAGATTAACCAAGTTTTCAAAATGATTATTACTATCACTATTTTCTTGTTATTGTTGTTTTTACATCATCAGGTCACTTTAGTTTGTTTTGGTAGCACTGGGCAAAATAATTTATACTTAATTTCCCTGCTTTCATCTTACCTATGACTGTTGTTGTTATTGATGTATGCTCAGGAATGCCTTGTTCGATTGACATTAAAAGTGTCTCTTGAATTGTGGGTAAATCAGTGAAGTCAGACACGAAAAATGCATTATTTGGGCTGGATGAAATCCTCTGTAGTTCCTTCTGGTCTGTGCTCTTTGTTCCTATTCCAAATAGTGAAACTCCATGCTTTCTGAGGTCAGCAGCTGGTTCAGTAACATTATCTCTTGATCTTCCACTTGTTAGCAGAATAAGTATTTGAGGAACACCTTCCAAGTGTCTGCTGCCAGACTGGGGAATGAAAATATGCTCCTTTACATACTGAAGTGCAGCACCAGTTTTTAGGGGCCTGCCACCTTTATGGGTAAGTCCCCTTATTGAGTTCAAGACATCTTCCTTTCTCGAAAAAGAATTCAAATAAAAATTGGCGACAGCTACATTACTGAACTGGATTACTGAGATTCTGTCTGCTGTGCTTCTCACATTGAGAGATTCTACAAACTTGTAGAGAAAATCCCGCACTGCCTGGAAGCCACCTCTTGTATTGTCTGAACCATCCACAAGAAAAGCAATATCCCTTTTTAATCCATTAGACTGAACTGTAATGATTGAAAATCAAAATTATTAGATTACTTTTTTGCAGTCAGCTGCGTCATATTCTAAAATCAAAATATATAAATCATTATTTTAACTGCACAGTACACTTTATAAACTATGCATAAAATATAATTGAAAATGAAGTTTATTATGCTGAATTTGCTAAAATTTGATAACATGTTCATAAAATTTGATGTTTCAGAGAGCTTTTTTCAAACATGTCCTCTGTTTCTTCTCTTTCTTTCTCCTATTACCCAGTTTAGGTTATCGTGTCTGTAAATTATAGTCAGAGTGTGTGGATCTACTTAGACGTATTTCAACACTTAACATTATGATTTTGATACTTTCATTTGAAAATAAGTAGTTCAACACCTATCCGTACAAAACAAATACCCCATAGATAAATACACTAAAATCCTATGTTACAAATATGGCTAATTGATATTCCTTACCACCACTTGTGGTCTCCTCTTGGAGCTTCATATGTGCAATCTTTGTTATTAAGCTCTGCTTAATGTTTTTCAGGTTCATAAAGTCAGAAAGAGAATATGCATAATCTGCTTGTGATGAGATGGCCTCCATTTCTACGGGATCTGTCAGTCTTGAGCCAATAGAAAAGATCTTTACCCCCATATTTTTTAGTAAGCTAGCCGGACCACGTGGAGAGTCTCTAGATCTGCCACTGGACAGAAGTACAACTATCTGGTTGGCACCTTCCTCTTGGCGACCTCCACCAACAGGACTGAGCACATTATCCTTCACAAACTGGAGGGCTCTGCCAATATACTGTGGTCGCCCACCCTTGGGTCTGAGCCTTCTTATGGCATTAACAACATCGGTGGTTGATGTATGAGTGTTGAGTTTGAAATCGTCCACAGCACTGTTGCTAAACTGAACAAGAGCTATTTGATCTTTTCCTTGGCCCACATCAAGTGCTTCCACTAAACTGGCGACAAAATCCCGAATAGCTGTGAATCTGTTTCTAGCATCATCAGATCCATCAATGAGGAACACGATGTCTCTTTTTGGACTAAGACGTTGGACTAGGGTGGACAAAGAAAACAGACAGAAGAGTTAACAGACCTATGTCAGTTAATACCAAGATGCACAAAACTAAAAAAACTACAGCTGAACTCCATGAACTGAGAAGCTCTTTGGCTGGCATCTGAGCAAATTCAGTCACTTTTATCTGTCAAAAATTATGATAACAAATGATAAAGACATTTACAGTGCAAGGATTTACAGTTTAAAGGGAGAGACAATCAAAAATCTATTTTTGCCTACTCAGATCTGATTCAATTTAGAGTACAGCATTTCACATTTTCAAACTGAAAATAAGAAGGCCTAAGGTTTGACTATAAGTGCTCATGATTAATGCCTTCTTACCCACAGATGGAGACTCCACTGAGATTTCCTGACCCACTGCCACTGCAGAGGTCACTTTATCATACATGTTTTCAAGAGCTCGAAAGTCTGCAACAGGAAAAGCATATGCTGGCACTGAAGCTATCGTCTGTAGCTCGAGTGTATCAGCATTGCTTGTTCCAAAGGTATAGACCTTTATTTCATTTTCCCTGAGTGCCTGAGAGACACTCCTGATATCATCGCTGGACCGTCCACCACTGAACAGATAAAGAGTTTGTGCAATGCCCTCCTGATGTCTTCCCCCAGAGGAAGCAGAAAAGACATTGTCTTTCACATACTGGAGCGCTGCTCCAGTGTTTAGGGGCCTTCCTCCATTGTGTTGCAGGGACTGTATTGCTTTAAGTGCATCATTCTTAGTCAAGAATGAATTAAGGTAGAAATTGACTGTGGCATCATGACTGTACTGGACAAATGAAACTCTGTCACCATTTTCCTCCACATCAAGATTTTCAACCACTTTTTGTACAAAGTCACGAATTCCCTCAAAACCACTTCTAGAATCATCCGATCCATCCACAAGAAAAACAACATCGCTCTTGGCAGATTCTGTAATGAGGATGTTTTCAGACAAAGATGGTTATGAATTAAACCACTGCACAATCAGGCAAACCACGTAAACCTTATGAAGAATATTACATTCATGAACAAAGCTATCAGCCAAAGTGAACGTATATGCTACAAAGTCACAAAATCCTTATTTCAAAATGAATTCTTACCAGAACTCTCAGTTGTCACTGAACGTTGGCTAAAAGATGTTTCTGTTATCAAGGACAAAATGTCTCCTTGAACTGTCAGAAGATCATCAAAATTAACAACGTAATAGTAGTTGGGTTTATGGGATATTGTCTGTAGCTCAAGTGTGTCAGCATTTGGCGTGCCAATACTTAAGGCAATAACTCCAATATCTTTCAGAGCTGTCACAGGACCTCTAATATCATCCCTGGACCTTCCCCCACTCAACAGAATCAATATCTGTGGTACACCTTCTAGTCGTCTACTCCCTGAGGAGGCCACAAATACATTGCTGAGAACATATTGCAAAGCGGCCCCTGTGTTGCGGGGTCTTCCTCCTTTGTGGTGAAGGCGATTTATATTGTCAATAACACCCTCTTTTGTTGAATGAGTGTCAAAGAAAAAGTCAGCTGTCGCAGTGTCACTGTATTGGACCACAGATACACAATCTCTGTTATGCCCCAAGTTTAGTCTGTCTGCCAGTGTGTGGACAAAGTTTTGCATAGCTGAAAAACTTCCCTTTGTGTCATCAGAGCCATCAAGTAAAAACAGAATATCTCGCCGTACCCCTGTATCTGTTGCAAAAACAAGCATAATGGAAGATTTGGCATGTGAATGAAAAGGTTATATTTTATGTCAAACCTGATAAGTTTCTAAAATGCAGAAAACTTTTTTTTTATCTTCAGCTAATGGAAAGGCATGTGTTCTTGCCAACAGGATATAAAAGATATGTTCATCATAGAAAGTAAAGAATCAAAAGGTTGGTTCAGTTTCTGGCACTGCCACATGTTGCTGTTAAATGCATTTGCAATGTTGATTCAGTTAATGACAAAATCTCTTGAATGAACTTAATGTATGAGTTTCATTATATCCAGGTACCTTGTTAAGTAGGCCTATGTAGTACTTAAACAGACAAAGGTGTTGCACTGAATCAACATGTAGACCAGTTGAATTACTAAAGGTGGGTGAAGGCATTTCTAAACATTGCTCAGAAGAAAGGAAAATATGCGTAAAATGTGTTCTTACCCGTTACGGTTGATTGATGCCTTTTCGGTTGTCTTGGCACTCTTTTAACATAAGATACAAGTCTCTGCCGGATGCTTTGAAGGTCATCAAATTGAGGAATAATAAAGGTATCGCTTGGAGTGTGTGCAATCATTTGGAGCTGAATAATGTCTGCATTTTGTGTCCCAACAGTGAATGGTACAATATTGTTCTGTTTAAGAGCAAGAGAGGGACCTCTGACATCATCCTGGGACCTTCCACCCGCCACCACAACAAGAATCTGAGGGACACCTTCGTTGTGCCTACTTCCAGAGGAAGTTATGAAGACGTTGTTTTTAACATAGTCAAGAGCTGCCCCTGTGTTGAGGGGTGCTCCACCTTGGTGCTGCAAACTCATAACTGAATTGAGGACATCTTGCTTTGTGGAATGTGTACTCAGGAGAAAGGAAACCTCTGGCTGACTGCTGTACTGGACCACAGAAACTCGGTCTTTGCTCTGCCCCACATTGAGTGTCTCCACAACATTTTGAACAAATTGTTGTATGGCAGGGAATCCATCCCTAGTGCTGTCAGACCCATCCAGCAGAAAGACAATGTCTCTTTGGGTTGCGTCTAATTCAACTAAGACAGACATTGAATGGCTTCATTAATAAAATGATTTTTTGTTTGTTTGTTTGTTTGTTTTTTTAAAACTACACACATGATTTTCTGCCACTTACACACAAACATGTTAAGAAACACTACAAACTGGTGTATGACAACATGTATGTGGTATTTATTTTATCAGTTATGTTTACTGATTACCATTCTCACTCAGGTTTATGAGTTCATATTGTTTTCATCTGATGAGGTTCTGTTAGTGCAAGATCATAGATTTTTTTTTTTTTTTTCAGATTAAGCAAAATCTATGTTCACTTAATGGGCCGTATCAACAAGCAGAAGCAGAAAAATGCTCAGTTGATGAAACCAGCAATGATACAGAGATCATTGGCTCAAGGAAGAGTTAAAGCTGAAAAATGGCCCCAGTACACAGACTTCATCTTACACTCTTCAGAGTCAAAAGGAATAAGATCTGCCATGAGTCTGAAAGTTGTTGTACCAAGATCAAGCAAGAGAAGAGCACAGTGTAATAATAATGTTTAGGTGACATAAACATTGAATTGCGCATCAGGCTTTACAGGCCTATGACTAAGAAAAGTGAGATCATTAATCAGACAGGAGCAGATAGTTTGACGGAAATGAAAGTGATCCTGTGATTCCTGAAAAATCATGATTCAATTTCATATCCAAACTACCTGAGGTGAAAGGCTGAGGAAGAAAGTTTGAAATTGCAACTTTTGGCTTTTCTTACCAACAATAGTTGGAGGCTCTATTCCCATTTTTGATTTTATAAAGGATAGTATTTCCGGTTGTATGGATAAGAGTTCACCAAAGAAAGATAAGTTGAAAAGAAAACTTGAAGTTGAAGCAACACTGTTGAGTTCCCGCTCTATAGCATTCTTCATCCCAATGGCGAAGGAGAGAATTCCACGTGTTTTCAGACCTTCAGCAGGACCTGCTACATCATCATCAGATGCTCTACCAGTCATTAATATCAACAGCTGAGGAACACCTTCTTGGTATCTACTGCCAGAAGCAGAAGTGAAGACACTGTCCCTGACATACTGCAGTGCTGCCCCAGTGTTCAAGATTTTTCCTCCTTTGGATGTCAGGCTTCTTACAGCATGTATTAAAGGCTTCTTGTTGCTATATGTGTTCAACTGAAAGTGTGTGACCGTATCCTCACTGTACTGTATGACAGCAACTCGCACTTTGTCCTCGCCAACGTCAAGGCCTTCAACCATTCTTCGAATAAACTCTCGGATGGCAGGGAATCCATTTCTGGAGTCATCCGAACCATCAAGGAGAAAAACTATATCCCGTTTGATACTTCCTGTATCAACCAAGATTCAGGACAGATAGATAGGATAATTATTCAAATAATCAGCTGGTAAGTGTTGTCGAAAATGTGTGAAAGCAAAACCGCGAAAGAAGAAAATGCTGAAAGCTGAATTTCTATGCAAAGCAAATATTTAAGGCATTAGTAGAACTGGCACTACCAAATTCCTTGGCATAACAAGATCAAGTGCCATTTGCAGTGTTTGAGAGAGAACAGCACTGCCAAGAAGAATCTGAAGAATCCATTTTGCAAAAGAATCGGCAAGGAAACAGCATATTTTCCATATGAAAATATGCAAATTATGAAGGATGTAAAAGATAGAAAATGGCAGAATGAAATGTGAATAACAAATTTGAATCTAGAAAGGGCCAACTCTTATTCTTTATCACAATATTGAACACAGACTTCATTTGAATCAGTTGTGGTGGTGCAAATGACACAAAATAATTTAAAAATTCAAATACATGTTTGGCTAACATAAAAGATAAAAAGACTCAAAACACCTTCATACTAAACTTAAGCTCTTACCTATTGGATCAGATATTTCTGTGGTTTCAAATTCATCCGCATTTTTTGAAACCCTCTTTAGCGTGGTAACAAGCTGGGGTTTGATAATGGACAGGTCATTAAACCCAGCGACCTGGTATGTAAAACTGGGATTGGATGAAATTGTGATCAACTCAGTGGCATCTGTATTGCCAATTCCAACAGTCACTGACACAATCTCGAGATCCTTGAGAGTCATTGCTGGGCCTTTCACTTCATCACTGGATGGTCTACTGCTCAGTAGAATCAGTATTTGAGGGACACCCTGTAGGCGTCTACTTCCAGAAGAAGATGTAAATACATTGTGCCTCAAAAACTGGAGAGCTGCACCAGTATTAGAG
This sequence comes from Chanos chanos, assembly GCF_902362185.1. Lineage (NCBI taxonomy): Eukaryota > Metazoa > Chordata > Actinopteri > Gonorynchiformes > Chanidae > Chanos > Chanos chanos. The sequence continues at coordinate 2,562,015 of NC_044504.1, forward strand.
GCACTTCCACCTTTGTGTCTCAAACCCTTTATAGCATTTAGAACAGCATCCTTTCTTGAATGTGAGTTAAGATAGAAATTCACTTTTGCATCATCACTGTACTGGACCACAGATACTCTGTCTTTGCTCTCCTCCACATTGAGTTCCTCCACTACTCTCTGAACAAAATCAACCACTGCTTGGAATCCATCTCTAGTCCCTTCAGAATCATCCAGCAGGAATACCACATCTTTTGCAATGTCATGAGCTGAGACACAATGAGTAATTAGAGAGCGTTTAGAAACAGAATAGCACAGCGTGTGACATAGCGCAGTCACAAATACTGCAGAATATAAAACCTGTGGTTTTCCTTACCTTGCTCCAGAAATACCACCAAATCCTTCTGGGGCAGACTCACATAGCTGTTGAGCTTCTCTTGGACTGTGCCGAGTTCGCTGAACTCTTTAACGGTGAAAGCAAAGGATGGATTGTGAGAAATGGCTGCAATCTGCTTAGGGTCTGCATTCTTCACTCCAACACCAAAGGGTACCACTCCATCTGTCTTTAGTGCACCAGCAGGTTCTTTCACACTATCTCTGGATCTTCCCCCAGTCAGAACAATCAAAAACTGTGGGACATTTTCAGGTGCTCTGCTACCTCGAGCAGGTGTCATAATGGTATTTTTCATGAATGTTAAAGCAGCTCCGGTGTTAAGTGTCCTTCCTCCAGCAGGACTTAGCCCACTGACAGCCCTCATTACTTCATCTTTGGTCTGGTAAGTGTTCAGATAGAAGTTAGGTGAGGGCCTGTCACTGTGCTGGACAACTGCAATCCGCACTTTGTCGATGCCAATGTCAAGGGGCGTGATAACTTTTAGGATGAAGTCACGGACATAGGGAAAATCTGCTCGGATATCATCCGAGCCATCAATCAAGAAGGCAACATCTCTCTGACCGGTGGTGGGTTCTACAAAAACCAAAACAAAGTATCAGGTACATGTCCTTTCTATGTTTTTCCTTTTTTTCTTTCTTTTTTTTTAATATTCAGTGACATTTGTGCTATTGAAAACCATGTCAGATAAATTACCTTCAAGACAGTCTACATCAGCTCTGTACTAGTGATTTAACAGTCTTTAATACAGTCTTCAGTAAATCATACATTTGATTGGTCCTCTCCATTAAAGGGCAGATTTTGTTTTAACATATAATTTGTTTTACATATATCATATTCCTCTTGCTCCTTCATTACTGCATGCCTTATCTGCATATCCGTATATTGATTTTACATTTGTCGTCAGTGTTTCACGATGTTTTCTTAAATACAAAAAGGAGCTTGCTCCATTAACAATAAATCATACATCTTAACTATGGAACATTCCAGAGGTTCCAGACAAATTCACTAGTATAACTGACAAAACTCACCTGGCGGAGATGTGTTTTCTGTGTCCCCAACAACAGTAATCAGTAGCGACAAGAACTCCTCTTGTTCAGCAATGGTTTGGAGGTCACCAAAGCTTCTTGTGTAGTATGCCAAATTAGGGACAAAAGCAATTGTCCTTAGATCGACTTCATCAACTGCACCAACTCCAACAGCAAAGGTCACGACTCCTGCCACAGCAATGTTGTCTGCAGCTGTCTTGAACTCATCCTGTGATGGACCTCCAGTAATCAAAACTAGGACTTGCTGCACACCCTGCGTCTTGCGAGACCCAGCATTGGTCTGGAAATGGTTGGACAAGGCAAACTCCAAAGCTGCACCAACGTTCAGCGCTCTTCCACCCATTGGACGCAGGCTTGCAACACTGGAGAGCACATCTTGCTTACTGTTGTAGGAATTTAGGTAGAACTCTGTCCGTTGTCCCTCAGCAAACTGTAAGAGGCCGATGCGCACTCGCTCAGGACGGACATCTAGACGGTTCACTATGCTGGAGATGAAATTCTGCACAGCAGGCATGTTGGCACTGCCCACATAGTCTGATCCATCCACAAGGAAAACAATGTCTCTTACTATTTTCTGGGCTGGGACTGTTACAATTTCAACCACTGTGTGTGAGGAAAAAAAAATAGAGTTTAGAGTCATAGTTTAAATAATGTAACCCTTGGAACATAAGAGAGTTAGATGTTCTCTACTTTGCCATTTTAAAGCTTTTTCAAATCAAGTCTGACACTTCATTATTTTGTAATCTAGTAATAATAAAAAATAACAAATTCTGAGGTTGATAAATGATAACAAGTCATAAAAAGCTAATGCTTAATGGACAAGCTACAACAGGCAAAAAAACTTCCAAACATGAAACATTACTTCCCCTCATGAAATAGGCAAAAAATACACAATAAAATACATAAAATGTTAATTTCATGCTTTTATATAATTTTCCATGTAGAAGTATTAAACTAGCATTGCAATAACTCCCTTATAACTTAATAAATGCTGTTACTCTGCTCTGCGGGTTCGGGACTAGCACAGATTAGTCACACATCACTGGAAAGCTTATTTTCTAGAGCATATTTCTATCTGAACCAGTGGCGCATTTAGGTATGGGCGACATTGGCAGCCTCCCAGGGGGGCATTTTGCCAGAGGCGGCACGGGGCACATGCACAAAAAAATTTGGAATGGTGACATTTGAGCGATCAGTTTTCTATCACTCATTTACACATCACATCAGTGATATCATGTCACCGTGTAGGTCAATTAACCTTGTTGGAGCTGGCACCCTGATTCTAGTTTGTGAGCTAGGCAGGCTACTGCCTGGGAGGGTCTCCCACTCAGAAGTACTAGATGGGGAGGGGGCAGGGGTGGGTTGATTTCAGGTCTTCCCACTGGAAGCTCAATGTAGGGGGAGCGAGGGAATCTTATCAAGTAACGCACCTCTGACTTTGTACTAGTACTAATGCAATTAATAAAATCAGTCACACTATGAAATGCTACCAAATAAACCACAATTCATTCATAATACTGTAAATGTATAGTTCACAGGCATATCGTTGCATTTTTTTTCCTGGTTTGCGTGAAACCATTCAGAATAATATATAAAACCAGTCTGCAGACCACCAAGGTGAACTGGTTTATTCTTGACTCTTGGTTGGAATGAATTGTGGTGTTGAGGCATGGTTAATGTACTGAGGATACAGTGCCAAATCAACACAAATGGGTAAGAAAAGGTTAAAGCCATCAGGTGCCCGATTTGGGAAACAGAGGAAAGAAGAAGAGGAGAAACGCGCAAAGAATAAAGGTATGCAGCTGTGTCATCTCTTTATTAATACAATATTATGCATGTAATGCAATAGGCTAGTATAACACTTACGCTTGTTAGCCTTTGCTGCTATGTTGCTTGCTATGCTATTACACATAGGACGACAATATTCCATTTTCTGCCCAACTAGCTTATATAACATTGGATATAATTTCACACAGTTTCATCATAATAATGTCTGTAGCCTGCAGCAAAACGATTACAACCTAACTAGCACATTATTGATTTGGTTAACTTTCACTGGGGTGACATCATAAAGGTTTTTCTGTGATTGCACCGGCTAGATCCTGAGCTCAGTAAGGGGAATTTCCAACGCTATAGGCTAACTTAAAAGACGTCTATATTGTGCTGATATACTGTACCTTTTGTGACATACTGAGTCTTTTGGGGGATTAGAATTAGCCAAGGAGGTTGTATGGTTCATTTGGTTCCTATTCTGAAAATTTGATAAATTGTGCATAATGACATATATATTTAATTGTGCAGCAAATGTATTTAGAGTACACTATGCCACAGGGATGCCTTAGTGGCCTTGCTGTCATCGGTATTAAACCTGCAATTGCTGGGTAGATTCCTTACGATGATGTAACTGATGACTTTGCATGAAGGAAGGCAAGAAAGGTCAGGGTTTCGATGGCAGTGCATGTTTCTTGTTTGAAGTGCAATAGTGTAATAATAAGGTTCACTTCTTGATCAGTGTTATTCTATTTGTGTATTTGTGTGATAGGGCTATAGGATTTGTGCAATTTAGTTTTATTTGTGTGTTTTCTGTTAGCAATGGGATAACAGTGTAATAATTTGATTCTCTTTTTTATTTCTAGTTATATACTACAGTTTGTTTCTATTTGTCTTTGTTATATTTATATTTATATTTACATATTTTTAAATGTTATGATTATTTATTTGTGTTGTTCCAAATGTCTGAATAAAAATTACAGTTAGTGCAGAATGGTGTTTTGTTGTTGTAATTGTTGTTGTTGTTGTTGTTGGCAGAGGGTGGGTGATTCAATGATAAATGGCAATTTTGTGTTGTGAATGATAAATAGTGAATGAGGACTGAAAATAATATTACATGGCTCTGTTTTCATCATATCACAACTGTTCGGCTTTAAATCACTCAAATCACTCGATAAATTTATCCCTCTATTTTTCATTTCACATCCATTTTTACTGTTCTCTTTTTCAATTCAGATGCATTTTTATCACCTCCATTTTTATCAAATAATTTTTGCTACCCCCCACAAACTAGTTAACTTGCTGACAAGTAATACTACACTTGTTGTATTGCCTGACGAAAGCAATCCAGCAGCACAGCAGGGGATTTTATCGAGCAGATAAACGCAGTCATTAATGAGTTTATTTGTCCAAACTGCCTGAACAGTGGAGCGCTGGAAGTGACCATGAATCCTGCAAACCAAGGCTTCTGCAGTTCTGTGATTTTTATGCGTACTCTGTTGCGAAGCAAATAGATACAAGAAAGAATTTATTCACCTCAATGCAATTATAAGGAGAGTGACAGGTAGATACAAATTAGAAATGTTCATGGTTTTTATAGAGTAAATCTGAATGTGTGCTGGTTATTTATTGTTGACATGATGAGTAATATCTTCATAATGATGCGCCATCTTTATACTCATGAGTTTGAAAACTTTTCTGATTCAACAAAGCATCTGTTGCTTGTAGGCTCTTAAAGGTCTTCATTATCAAGTATTGACCCATTCATTTCTGAGGTCTGGCATGGATTAGAGTCTCTGGCCAGTGCAGCAGAGAAGATGACATGTCTTTTGCATGACTTTCCCCAAGTTTTGAATTCTATTACAGTTAAAATCAGCTAAGTTCATTCTGGAGGTATAGACAGAGATCACTGCCACTCCATCAGAATCACTGTGGAATCGTATAGTTGTCAGAGGTGACCTGATGTGAAAATACCTATACTCTAATGCACAGCAAAATGAAACAATGTTAATTTTAATTAAATAAAATGTTAGGTTGGTAGAGGAAAAAAAAGAGATAAAACATTATCTTTGTTTGAGTCATGAGATGCCTTTGATCTAGACCATCAGACTGAAATTTGTGTTGTTTGCATATGCAAGGTTTGGATGTTTTGCATTTCTATCAGAACAGAACTTTTAAGTGGCAATAAAATAAAATAAAATAAACTTTTGCATTCATTAGTATTGTGTGCTGAGAGCGTGGCTGTCTTAGACAACAAAATTTCTTGTGCAAGGCCAGCATACTTTGTGCAGCCATTATTTCCCCATATCTGGCCCGGACTGCACAACACTAAATCAGTTAAGCACACAAGGGTATCCTCGGGCCAGTATAAAACCCCTAGCACACTGTTCTATGTGATGACAATGAAATAATGCATCGCTTTTAAGGGTAGCATTATGTTCATGTTGCGCATGAAAGATGCATAAAAAAGTGACATAACTGTCACTCAAGCACATATTTAGTTCAATGATTGAAATGTTACCTGGGTCTGTTGGTCCTTCCGTCACTACGACACCGGATAGCGTAGACAGCGGAGAGACTAACAGTTTCGGGTTCCGAAGTAGTATCCGGAAGTCCTTTAACATGTAGACCAGGCTCTCATCAAAGGCTATCTGCTTCAGCTCTGCCTCTTCAGCCGCCCTGGAGCCAGCGGCTAAGGTCAAGACACCCATTCGCTGAAGCGCCTCGGCCGGCTGTTGAACGCTGTCTTTAGACTTTTTACTGGCGATCAGCAGCACGAGCTGGGGCACGCCATCATGCATCCTGCTTCCCTTGTCAGGCGTGAGCATGTTGGTCCTCACAAAGTCAAGAGCAGCCCCGATGTTTACGTCTGGGGAAGGTTTTGGCTTGATTCTAGCCAGTGCTGAACTAAGAGCATCTTTGGAGCTGTAGCTGTTCAGGTCGATCTCCGTGCGAGGCGTATTAGAAAACATTGCCACGCCAACTTGCACCTCATCAGGTCCAATTGGCATGGAATCAATGAACCTCTTGATGAATTCTCGCACTGCATTGACTAAAGTTGCTCCCATGGTGCTATCAATTAGAAAGACAATGTCTCTCTTCCCAACGGCCAAGGCTGGAAGAAGAACGTGAAAAAAGCCAAAATTGAAACAAAGTTGGGTCAGACTGAATCATATAATATTGCATTCATATTAAATATGTGGAACTTTAAAGGTTCTCTGTATGTATCTGCCTAACAATGTATTAAGGAAAAGAGTAGATTATTTTATTTAGCATTACTGATCAGCAAATGTGATTTGTTTCACAACAATGTCAGTGTTGACAAAGCCTACAAAAAAGTGAAACTGCTTTAAATAAAGCAGAAATGAATGCACTTGAAAAACAGCCAACGCTGATCTTTTCAGTCATTTTCAAAAGGTTATTGGGATTAACCTTTCGGTCAGTTGCTACTTTATGCTTAGAAAACCAAGTGAGGGTGATCTCAAGCCTACAGATTGCTTTCAAAAATAAATGGATCACTAAGCTTTAACCAAAATCCTGTACGTATATGGCCCCTCCCATTAAATATGTACAATTTGTTTAAAAATGGTGCGTAGAAGTGTATAGAAGATATTTGACAATGAACTGAGTAACTGAGCAGTGTAATATATATGTATATATTTATATAAATATAAATATAAATATAAATATATGTGTGTGTGTGTATGCATGTATGTATGTATGTATGTGTGTGAGTATATATATATATTTGTTTTTGTTACTGATATATATATATATATATATATATATATGTATGTATATTTATAGATTTATATGAGTCTCCACTCGGATGTCCTCTTGCCAGTCCAGTGTCCAGAAAAGATTTATTTTACCGGACAAATTTGAAACTTACCAGTCACGTCTCAATAACAGTCTATGTTACAAACGCAAATAGGCTATAATGTACACCTAGGTTGACGAGAGAATGACAACAACCTCAAATTAGTTTGACTATTTAATGAATAGTAACGACAGAGAAAAAATTGAGGATTAGCTGTTAGAATGTAGGCTATTCCAAATATCTGTAACCTGTAACATCTGTAGCCTTTTTTAAGAAAAAGGCTAGGCCTCCATGGCATCAAATGTAGCCTATAGGTTACCAGGTAACATTTCATTTTCTCTTTTTCTTCAATGTGGCAAAGTACTCTGCTGCCGGACTGAAATCAAAGGTGTCCAACGTGTCTTTGCAGCTTGCGATGCTGTTAATAGGCTGTTTTGCTGTCAAAACACTAATGTCCTGTTTAGGCATAGCCTTCATTATAGCATTATTACTGGACATTTTGACTGGCAAGTTTTTAATTTTTTTTTTTTTTTTTTTATAAATTTTACCAGGCAAAAACCATATATATATATGTGTGTGTGTGTGTGTGTGTGTGTGTGTGTGTGTGTGTGTGTGTGTGTGAAACAGAATATAACCTCCTTTATAAGATGTGAAAAAGTCATAAATAAAATTGAAAGTGATGTTTTATTTCGTTTCTATTTTGTGGCGTGGATTGAACTTTGAACTGCAGATCGAGGTAGTGTCTGTACTGTAACTGGTCAGCCTTTGCTGTGCACGCAGAAAGCGGGTGCACATGCAGTATTACAGGAAATGTCTCGTGAATAATAAGTATTTTACCAATAATTTTCAATTATATTTTCCCTCTTAAGGAGTGATAGTGTACATGTTCTGTTCCTTTATTAATACATACTTTTTTTTGGTTTAGACTTCATGTATCTTTTTTTCTATGCTTGCTTCCTATTTTTTGTTACTGATAAGCTGATAATAACAAAAGCTGATAACTGATGAGCCCATAAAAATGAAAGTGGACAAGGTGAACAGAGGTGAATGGAGACAAGTGGTTGGACCATCAAAGTCTGAGAGATCACACCCTAAATAAAACAGTCGGCTTATTATTAAGGTTCATTTTTTTTGACTGCAGAGTATTCATTTGCTTCCATCCCCATTTAGAGGTGCTCCCCTGGCATAATGATTACCTACCTTCTGTGAATTCAGTCTCTAACACAATGGTGCGCTGGGCGACCCCCAAAATGTAGGGCAACAGTTGATTGCCCATGGTTGCCACAGTTGTTGCGTCTGGGGCCGACAGAACAAAGCTTTTGTCGGAGGCGATAGCTTCCAGCTGGACTCGTGGTGTCTCGCCAATGGCGACACCAAATGTGTAAATATTTGCCTGTTTTATCGCTCTTTCCCCTGGACCGACATCATCAGTGGACTGCCCCGCACTGATTATCACCAGGATCTGGGGCACGCCCTCCTCCGCCCTGCCCCCTGCCTCTGGACCAGTGAGGCTTTCGCTCACCTCCTCCAGGGCACTACCCAGATTTGACTCATATCCACCTGGGAAGTTAAGCCTCCCGATTGCACTCAGGACGGCTTCTTTGTTGTCATAGCTATTTAGATAGAACTGAATTTGGGGGTCGGCACCATAGAGTAGCAGGGCCACGCGGATAGTATCCCTGTCAACAGCAAGCCCTTCGACCACTCTGAGAGCGAGATCACGGATGCTAGGGAAGTTGGCGGCTCCCACGTTCTCTGATCCATCAATTAAGAGTATTAGGTCAGCTGATTCTGGTGCTTAAGAAGGAATGAGAGGGAGAGAGAGAGAGAGAGAGAAAGAAAGACAAAACAAAATGCAAATGTGTAGTTAATGGGGAAGAGAGAGTGAAAAATAAGGTGGGGTGTACACACATGACTGCATGTGTTGTCAACCGTGGATAATACAATCCATCGTAAAACACAAAACACACATATCATGCTGCATGTGAACTGAGCTAAGGAAGATGTCCTGCACTCAACTGAGAGAAAAGAGACCTCTTTATGGACATAACAGTAGATGTTGTTTAAGGATACTGTCAAATGCTATACAGGTATTCACTGTGATTGTTATGTTTATTATTTATGATGATCACATTATATTTCAATAATGGCTATTTCTAATATTGCTAATGTCCTGATTTGCAATAGAATACTATAAGGTCAAATTTTCTTTAAAAAACATATTTTAGCAAATACATATTATTTCAGTGCACAAATATATGACAGGCTTTTAGCCTGCTTTTCCAAAAATAAAATGTGTTGCTTGACCAGTAAAGTTTGATGAGTTTTTGCATGTATTTATTTTAATGTAAGAATTGCCATCTTCATCTTAGGCTCAGTCAGCCATGCAGACTCATGTTACAGAACTCAGTGATAACAGAACCAATCATGAACCTCTGTCTCATCTTTGGTTGTCTTTGCCACAAAAGCAAAATTTCATTATTACTAGGGCAAGTTATGCTAGCCCTAGTTAATCTTCTCTGCATTTACACTACATTAAAATAACTTTTTTTAATACTCACAGAATACTCAAAGTATCATAAAGTATCATAATAAAGTATATCATTTTATATAGTACATAAACGTCAGCATTACAACTTTGTGAGTGACATTCCGTTAACTTCCACATGTCTTCTTAAACAGGTCAAAGATGAGACCAGAAAGTTCATCACTGTTTTAATTGTAGAACACACATTTCTCATTACAGTAGAGAGAGTTGTTGATCAGCATACAGACATATAAGAACAAGACAATGAGGTGCACAAAGGACAAGCTGTGGTGTGTCGGTGAGCCATCATTTACAGCTGCTTAGGAAGTGTCTCTGAAATTCACTGTGTTTACATTGTCCCCCTCCACCCACCCACACACACACACACACACACACACACACACACACACACACGCACTCAAACTGGACTGGCACGGTGAGGGACAGCGTAAACACTCTCAGAGTCAAATTAAACACGGCTAAAATTGTCGTTTGACAATCCTTCTTCAAAATGCAAAGAGAGTTTCTGAAGTTCCTCCAAGCACTGAATGACCTCAGCATCGTTTTATTGATGGACACGTAGATAGATAGATAGATAGATAGATAGATAGATAGATAGATAGATGGATAGATAGATAGATAGATAGATAGATAGATAGATAGATAGATAGATAGATAGATGGATAGATAGATAGATAGATAGATAGATAGATAGATAGATGGATAGATAGATGGATAGATGGATAGATAGATAGATAGATGGATAGATGGATAGATAGATAGATGGATAGATAGATAGATAGATAGATAGATAGACAGATAGATAGATAGATAGATAGATAGATAGATAGATAGATAGATAGATAGATAGATAGATAAAATGGCTGTCATGCTGGTACAATGCTGATGTAGATCAGATTTTTTTTTAATAGTCAAATCATCTAAGGTGTGCCTCAAAATAAAAAAAAATTAAAGAACAAACATGCAAACATGAGTGATCTTGTGACGAAGCCAGTGATGTTAACAGTGGTTAAAACAAGTTCATTTCGTTGTTGGGTAAATTACCCCATAGTGAGCACTATTCCTACGGGTCTTGCCATTCTTGATGTGGATTGTCTAGAGACACATCAGCATGGACACAGTAATCTCATTTCTGTTACTTGTTGCCTCATCTTATGTGCATAGACGGATTACCACACGGGCAAAGTGGGCACCACCCCAGGGCCCTGGGGCCAGTGGGGGCCCTTGGCCTTAAGATTTATTGTTTTTTTGGGGTTTTTTTTTTAATGTGTGAAGCATTTTTGTTTTTAAAACACTGGAGTAAATGTGATTATGAAAATGTAGTATGATAATGAAATTGTTTGAATGTTTTGTAAATTAAGTCACATGATGTGGTAATGACGTAGGCCATATGTCAGAATGTCAGTTTTGCGGTCAACGTGGAGAAACGCGCGCTTAGCAGGTCGGCAAAGCGCAAACTCAGAAAAGAAAAAGAGGCTAAAGATTTCGCTTTGGTACAGAAAATACCCTCTCTTTTCACCAAAAAACAGGTAGAGGCTAATAGTGTTACTGTTAGCAGCAGTGCCAGTGATTTGGGTAGGATATTTTTCACTGCAGTTTTATTTAAATTAAGGTGTGTGTTTGACTCCTAAAGTTGTATATACTGTGCTGTACATGGCATGTATAGAATGAAAAAGACCTAAAATGGCAGTAATTTAACACGTCAGGATAACAAATATAATTTCAAAGTAATACATGTTGTGTGGTTGCGGGTTGCCCTCTGCTATTGTGTGACCAAACTCTGTGCTTGGGGAGAGCACACATAGTGTGGGTGTACTATTTGTATGTGTAGGTAGGGGCCCGTGGTGAGTTTGTGTCCAGTGTTCATAACAATCCTTCCATACTTATGTGGATGTGTTGACAGGATAAGTTATGGTGCGAGTTTACTGACATCACACAATGTTTAATCCCCATGGTGCATAGGCAAAGAAAGATGGTTTTGGGTAATTATACAGAGAACTTCACTATTGCTTATGGTGCACTCTAGTTAAGGTGATTTTGGTTAGACCCGTGATGGAAAATGCTACCCAGTCAGATGCCAAACACTGGTTGCCCATTTCTATTAAACCTACTGTGCAAGTCCATAATTACTCTGTAAATTTAATCTGGTGAGACCTTCCACTGAAATCTAGATGCAGGAGACAGACTACCAAACTAGGAACTGATATTTGATTTTAATTGAAAAAACAAAACAAACAGTTTTTGATCAATCATAATAATGAAAACAAGCTACTTTTCAGGGGGATTTTTTTTTCTTTTCAAATAAACTGTGATGTCTCTCTTTAGGTTTCCTAAAACTACCACTTACAATCTCAGCAGATCTACTTCTGAACCTCTCCTTTCTCCTCTCAGTGTTCCAGCACAAAATGTCTGAATCACTTCTCAGTTACATCCTCCTGTTTAACACCCCTCTCTTCAGCATCTTCAAATCGCTTTGTCCTCTTCTCTCCATATCACCTTTTACTTATTATTGAGCCTAGATCTCCCATTATGGGTTTTAAAACCCTGGCAAATCTTGTGTGATCATGGCCCAGCAAAATGCTGCTGCTCATGTGATTCATGCAAGCTGTCTCATAGAAAAGACCTGATGTATGTTCACACATACAGTGAGATATAATTGTAGCTAACTATGCCAGAGTGTTTTCCACTGCATTAGAAATCAGTTATAATCATTAGTAGCATTACTCGGAGGAAGCAATTACTTTAGTTACATGGTGCAGAGAAAACTGCTGTTTCTGTGTCAGTGTAAGTGTCTGTGTGATGGGGTTAATATGACAGGTCAGAGGCTACCACACTTAACGACCCCTATGCTCACAAAGCCTTTGTCTGTCAGTCAGTTGGCCTGATCACTTAAGTAGCTATCTTGCTCATGTTAGCATTACTGGTACTGATTCGGCCACAGTGAAAAAACAAAAATTGTAATGACTCATGAAAAATGAGTTTCATCCAGTTTGCAGTTTGGTGCTGAAGAGGTTAAACTTAAAACCATTAACACTGGTTTAATGTGCCACCCATAGTTTACCACTATAATTATAGGTATATTGTACCCAAGTGTCAGCTTGGTTCTCTGCCACCATCTGCTGATAAATAAATTACTCTTTACACCAGTTACCAGAAGAGTTACTAACACAGATATAAACTGATTGAATTAAACGTTGTAAGACCATTGCCCCCGAGGAAAAGGTACCCTGTATATGTCAAAAGATCCGTGATCTTGAAAGCTCAGTACAACAAAGAAAAAAAATTCTTGGAAAGAAATATGTATTTCAGATAGTTACTGTTTCAGCGTTCAGTTAGTTACATGTATATATAACGTAATGATACAAATGAACACATGTCAAACTCAGAGGACCTTTGAATTCATGACAACTTACATATCTGTTGTTAAACCCCAAAAGTTGGTAGGAAGTGAGATTGTCATCCTACGCAAGTGTATCCTTCTGTCGACCAAGTGTGGAATTAAATTAAATCAAGCCAAATTACCTGGCTGAGCATGGAGCTCTGGAGTCAGCCCACAGAGCAGCACTCCAAAGAGGGTGCAGAGTGGTAACAGTCGATTTTTCCTCATTGTCCTCAAAAGCCCCAGACAAGACACCTGAGGGTAGAGAGGTTAATTATTATCATTGTTATTTAATCTCTCGTTTACTGCAGAGTCGTAGTAAAGCTGAACATGTTTAGCTCTGTTTAAAATAACTTTATTTTTAAAATATTTATTTTCAAAAGTCAGAGGTGATTTCCTGATTGCCTGTTCTGCTGATTACCAAAAATATTCTTAATCTAAAGTTAGTCACAACATTCTTGTAATTCGGCTTTTGTCAAGTTCCGCTTTCACTTTCCATATCTTCCATGTTTAAAAAAAAAATCATGTTTACAAACATTTTTTTTTGTCTGAACCAAACTACTGGCAGGCAAAAAAGTGCTCTGGTAACATGTAGAATTTTTTTGTGATTCTATTCTACCATTTTGTCAGAAAACTCTGGCCAAGTCCACACAGCTGTCTGCTGCTGGTTTTTTCAAATGAATCTAGTCCCACATAAACAGCCCATTGCCTGCCAAAAAATAACTCCAGCTCTGGATTCAAAACAACAGGCTTTACTTTGGCTGTCTAGATGTGTCTGAATGTTGCCATTCACACAGTAACACACACAAACACATAACACAACTCTCCCAAAGTTCTGTATTTTTAAAAGTAATTTGTTTTTAAAATACCGGAATCCTGTTGTGGGATGTTACTGAAATGCTTCCTCTGGGTGTCGAACCCAAACGTGAGCTCGCTGTAAAAGGTCTGGAGAAAAGTGGCCAATCTGTGTATGGCCTTTGGCATAAATGTCTATGTTTTGATTGCTTGCAAAATGTCTATGACTTGCCAAAAAGCACTGCTGAGTATACTGCAGTGACGTGTAAAGATGCTGTCTATGGATCTTAAGGACAACACAGAAAATCTTTTTGTTCTGAGGGAACTCTTGAGTTACTCTGACATGGACCTAAATTTTCTCAAGGAAAGTGTCTTGTCATTTCAGAGAGAAAAAAAAAATTGCAGTAATAACCCACTACATTTTCTTAACTCCTCCTCAAATTATAGTAAAGTCTTATCCTCCCTGGAGGTCAGCTGATCAGCATTAGGTACACATGTTTCTTGTTAGCTAGACTGCACCATGGTTAGGCAGTAAGCTAACCACTCCACTCAAGCTCGCAAACATTTTTGAGTAATTTGCATCTAAAACACAAAGCCTGGTTGAAAAGAAAATAGTGTTTATGTATATCCATATCTTCTCTTTTTTTGTACTTTACAGTAGGATTCTGATTCTCTGATAGCTTTTAGTGGCTGCATATAACCGCTGACAAATGGAAAAAAAAATATTACAAAGAATGGAATTAAATGAAATGGTTTCAAAATCAAAAGCAAATCACAAAACCCCAGAAAGACTATTCATGAGGACCAAACAATATCCAAATGGAAAAAATATTTATTTTTGGAAGCACATTCTACTTTGGACAAAAAACATGGAGCTGATATTGAAATGAAATCCATATTTAACTCTGTGTAGCAGAGGGTATCTGTTATGGGGCCTTAGTGCTAAGCAAAATTTCAAAGAAAAAAAAAAAATTAACTCTATGACAGTTGAAGTTATAAAGATTTTTTTAATAGCCCCATGTCTCAATGTTTTGATAGACTTTTTCCCTCTGGACACTGTCAAATGTAAAACCAGATATCCAAGTAGCTGAAACTGCACTCAGAATGGATGGTCCTGAAATGTCCACACTTTTCAGTATTCACTGTAACGTTCACTGTGGAAAAAGCTTCTCTTGCGGAAGGTGTGAATGTCGTTGGTGACTATGGTTCTTTATCTTAGTTAGATATTGTTGAAGCTTCCAGAGATTCAGTGTGCTGAAGATAACACTTTGTTTTTGCAGAATGTTTTGCACATAAAATATGATCAATACATGCTGCCTGTTTAAGTTTAAAAAACTCTTTGTCTTTTTTTTTCCATGTGTGCTGGGTGACTCCACTGTGAGCCTGCACATTTAATCAGCTTGAGGGTTCCGTTATCAAGCCAGGAGGGGCTGAAAAGGCATTTGCCAAAAATAGTTATTTGGTGTTGTTTATGTTGTGTTGTTTATGTTGTTTGTGTCCTGTTCTTGGCTGATTGTATCATGACTATAATTGACCTTAATTGTCCTCCTTCCTGTATTTGTAGAACTGTAAGGGCAAACCAAGCCCCTTCCCTAGGAATGTATACACTCCCCAGTATCACTGACTTTCCCAAATGAATAAAGAAATAAATAAATAAATAATACTTCGTCACACCTCTTTGCATTTTCTAAAATCCAACTAATTTGAAGTTTAGTTTCAGCTCATTTCCATACCACCTCCCCCCCCCCCCCCCGCCCCACACAAACACACACACACACACACACACACACACACACACACATATATATATATATATATATATATATATATATATATACAGTGGGCGATTTGTTATTTTTTAACGGGGGGATGGCCCAATGGCCAACAGGGGAGATGGCACAGTGGTCACTGACACTACTCTATACAGTACGTAGTATATAGGGGGATGGCAGTTTAACAAGGGGGTTAATATATATATATATATATATATATATATATATGTATATATATATATATATATATATGTGTGTGTGTGTGTGTGTGTGTGTGTGTGTGTGTATATATGTATATAAAGCAAATATTTAAATGTATCTGCTTCTGCAGTATCTAAGTAAGAGCCTCCAGATCTCAGGCAAATCTAAACCACTTGTGCCCAGTACTCCTCTGGTTCTTGGTGGGAGTGCAAGTAAAACTGTACCTCCTTAAAAGACCCCAGTTCTAAATTTCTTTACTCTGTTTCCACAACTGGATAATCAACATAGCATCACAGAATCACTGTAGAATCATCTCCTTTCCATTAAGTTCTTTTTCACATGTCACATTGTTGGTTTACATGATCGTACCAGTATGAATTATGTTTAAATATTCAGACCTGCAACACGGCAATTTTGCTGGTTTGCATGCCATTATCCCAAGCAAAACTAGACATTTAAAATGAACATGATATCTGTACAGTCTGTACATTTATCAGAAGTGGTTTCCAGTTCACATGAAGATTTATAAAGAGGCACAGCATTAACCAAGAACATTACAGTGTTAAATGGTGAAACGTCTTTATATGATGCCCTCTGGTGGTGGAACTGAAAAGTGCAGCAATACTGCGAGACATGCAAGAAGGATTTTTGTGGTGTGTCTGGATTACATTTTCTCTTCCAATTTTGGGTTTCTAGAATAGAAATGCACTCATAAAAAAAAAAAACAGTTAAAAAGAAAAGGAACCGTTTCACAACAGAATTTCTCTCACTCTTTTCACTTCAGAATACCACCCCAACCCCCTCCCCCCAAATAAGTCAGAATTAGAAATTTACATTAGAAATGCATGTTCGCTTTTGCACATTCCTCTCTCACAGTTCCTCATATCCCTGCTCCTTCTAGATTACTTTAGATGACTACTCCTAAAAATCAGGAACAGGTAACTGTAAATGTTAACAATATTCAATTTCAGGACCACACCCACGCCCACCCCCCCTCCCTCCAGTCCCGCATACACTCTCTTACTTTATGATTATCACAGTTGATTGAGCTAATTAAGAGCTTTATGATTGTTTTATCGGTGAAATCGGGTGGGGTAGTGAAAGGCTGAAACAAAAATGTGCAGGACAGGCAGGGTTGGGGTGCAGTGGGGTGAGGTAGGTTTGGTACTGAGGGAAGAGATTGAAAACCAGCGTCTAAGAAGACCATAATGTTGCCCTCTAGTGGCCCAAGTGGGGATTTTGTGCATTATTTCTACCTTATATAGTCAATTCCTGCTCAGAGAAAGGTGAGCCCTGACTCATGTCCTGTACCCAGCTCTCCTGAAGGAGTGCCTGGTTCAATGACACACAGGTGTTCTTTTTAACCTCTGACCCACATAAATCACACACACTGAAAGGTAGATTCAGAGACCAGCAGACACCGCATCAGCAAGACACAACAGCAAACACCAGAACAACATAGATTTCACTAGGGGGAGTGTGGGAGGATTCATTTAAAACAGCACTGCACCTGTAACTCATATACATCTTTAAAATCAATCGTGTTCTCAAACTGCCAACAGAGAAAGATATTTCTGCTGCAGAGCGAAACCAGTTTTTGAAAGAGTTTTGTTAACGGGGTTTGCTAAGAAAAAGCTACATGCTCAGTCTCAATGATTAGCTATTGGCATATCACTGGGAGAGACCAAAAGAGGAGATATTGAGGTGCACACCTAATAATTAAAATAATTCAAATTAAAAAAAAGTGAGGCCAATAGTGACAGTAAGTTTTTGAAGTACTTTTTTCCTGATCTGAATTAGGATTTTGAGGGCCAAGTTCACACTGATTTGCAACTACAGCAATTAAGAATTTATGGAGGCACATCACTGTAAAGGTTACTGTAGATATGTATTCCCCATAAAAAAAAAAAAAAAAAAAGAATTTTATTGATCTTTAGTTTGTGATTCTTGCTCACTGGTTATTACTGTGTATGGAAAAAAAAACTGGTTTACATCTGGTTTTACCTCAGCTGGATTTTATGTGTAAGTCTTTTCTCTCCCAGGCTCTTGTGTCCATCTGGCTGAGACTGTGGAAAAAATGCCTCACTTCACACTTTCCATTCTTTGCTACTCATTGCAGCGGGTGCAAGGCAGAAACAGCACCCAGTGCTCAACAAGTATTCTGTAGAATCTCTCTCTCTCTCTCTCTCTCTCTCTCTCTCTCTCTCTCTCATTTTCTCTCCCCCCTCCCTTTCTCTTTCTCCCTCCTTGTTTGACTAAGGGGCATTTGGCATTTTCTCATAACTTGTCATATGGACACATTTACCCTGTTAAGCACCAATTCGCTGAGATGCAAAAATCATATGTTTCTGAAATCCCACAAATTCTCTATGTGAAATGTCTTGCTAAGCGAAAAACACTCTGTTAAGTTTGCCCATATATATATACATATATTGCAGAGTGTCAAATCTGGAGAAACAAACGTTTATCTTTTCCCCAAAAAACCTCTAAACACTGTTCCACCAGGCACGGCTGGCTCCAGCTCTGACCCCAGCCATGAGTTCCTAGTTTTTCTCACAAGCTGCACTCTTCTCTCTGTTTTCCTTTAGGTTTTGGGATTCTTCCCCAGTCAAATATATCATTTGTGTCATGTATCACACTGGGGCAAAATGTCATAGCAAAACTATAATTTTGACATAAAACCATGTGCAGAAAATTCTTCAGTGCAGAAAGGCCATAAAATCACATTATGTACTCATGAATTAGAGAATGCAAAAAAAAAGAAAGAAAAAAAGAAAGAAAGGAAATGCTTGCTTTCATTTTACAGCTTGCAGTTTAAGGCATGCAATTCCCATTCCCATAGTTGGCGTGAAGCATTGCCATTCCTTTAGTGAACTTAAACTTGAAACACCAGTGAAGAAAATCACGGACTGAGTACTTGAACAACTGTGCTCTGCAACTTCATCACTATGACAATGATTTCACAATCCTTCTAAAATACTAACTTACCCTGAGCTCAAACGATTGTATTCCACAATTCTTTACGATTGGACGTCTGCAAGGTGACAGCTCTGGGTCATTATCCTCCTGCTACTTCCCTTGAGCTGAAAAAGGGACGAATTTGGAGATATCACTACTGACACAACGCAGAGGCGCTTTTCAAGGCACACCTTACTGCACACTCGCCAGTGGAGCAGTGAGACACACTACCCGTCTGAGATGGGACAAACTCACAGAATCCTGGAGCACCGCCACCAAAATTTTTTTTTTTTTTTGCACCTCCCACTTTCTTCTGGGGAGGAAAGTGAGGGAAAAAAAGGCAGAGAGGAGGAAGAAATAGGGGGAGGGGGAGAGTCAAATGAGAAACAGATGCACACAGCCCTGTTTGGTCTGGCAGTTGGTAATGGGGAGGGTGATGTCACAAAACCAAAGTAAGATGCTCTCCTTTTTCACCCACTCCTTCCTCCATATGAACATCACTCCATCTGCAGGATCTTCACATCCAAACTTCTGAATGTTTCTGATTATGTGAAATGGAACAAAGCAGAATGCGTTACTTGTTTCTTTTTTCCTTTATATTTTTATGTGGAACAGTACATTTAAACAAAGTTTCATTCATCTTTCCCCCCCCCCCCCCCCCCCCCAAAACATTAAAGGACCTCTTTGAGTAACTGCCCTAAGTAAGATTGTATAATACATTTGGGTCTCAAAATAATTTTATTCTGACAGTCACTGTTTGTCTTTTGTAAAGAAACTTCAGTTGCAGAACATTGAAACATATGTGAAGATGTACGCATGAACAACTTTTTTTTTTTTTTTCCTTTTTCTTTTTTAAAGCGTTTTGATGGCCTTAAACATAAAAAAAAAATACTTCATTATTACACGTGTCTTTAACAAAGTTCTAAGAACTGATCGCATCCTGGTCGAGATTCCCCGTTTATCCTTTAACCTGTGTGTAGCACACTTCATGAGTGATTTCACATGGACACATCAAAGGCATTGAAGGATCAGCCTTAATTCTTTGCAAACTTGGCCTGACTTTCACACATATTTTGTTGGTGTGTTTAGTATGATACGTCATGTTATAAGTGCATGTGTAACACAGCACAGATGGGAGTAGTTTCCTACGCCAGTCCAAGAAGAGGTCTTTCAGAACATCCTTTAATGTCTGCACTTCTATACAAGTATACTTAAAAGACTATTCTCTATTCAAGCCTTTTATATGTCCTGTGAAAATGCAGATGCATCGGTGGCTATAAAAATGGCTCTCTGCTGTGTAAAATGGCTTTCTTGCATAACAGCTGTGTGAGTCCACAATTAGCGACTATGCAGACACGAAAAGGCAGAGTTAGACTGTTAAACTGAAAGCAAGCAAGCAAAAAAGAAAGAAAGAAAGAAAGAAAGAAAGAAAGAAAGAAAGAAAGAAAGGTTGCAAATGGGAACTGTCAAATGCCTCCATTCTAAGGTCCCTTTCCCAAATCATGACAACTACGTGAAGCTATAAGGAGAAAAAAAAAAAAAAAAAAAAAGACCAGAACACATGCAACATCTTTTCATACTATGACCAACAACTTCCAACTGAAACTTGGGAAAGACTGTTTGCTACTTTAAACCTTACAGCACTGGATTGGTTTGGACGGCCACAGCGGGACGCTGGGCCAATGGCAGCCTGGAGGAGTAAGTGGAGCTCGGGCATTTAGACAGCAGTTGGGTTGTAAGCCTGCACATAGGACTATACCTAGGTAAGCCTTGTCGCAGACGTGCTGCTAAGAGTGGCACCTGGGTCAGGAGGTAAGGACTCTACCTCTTTTAGTTATAAGGCAGTGGGTGCTTTAGTCTGGCACTGCCGAAGCCCTGGTGCTCTGATCACTCGTCACTAAGCTCACACTCGCAGATATCTGTAAGCCATGTGGTTTCTGCGGGGAGAAAGTGGCCATGTGGATACGGATATTGTGAAGTTTTGTCTTTACGTTAAAGTTAAACGCAACTGATCACCTGAGCCACATGGATATAACGCCCAAATGCATAATCGTTTGTCACCAGAGGTCATGTGTCATGTAGGCTTTTGTTTCAATTACATTTTTATGATTGGTGCTCTGGTTACAAGCTGTTGTTTTATTAAATATGTCATTTATTATACACAGAGGTATAAACCAATCATTGCTGATCAATTGTGTTATATGCTAGTGTTTAAGTGTTCTGAAGAGAGTTGAGCAATATCTGTAACAAAGGGGCACTGTATTTGTTATTAAGCTACATAACTCAAGCTGTTTTAAGATGTTTTTGTGATTACATGTAATTTTTCCTCTTTCCTCTCCCTGACTTGGACTCTCTAAGTGCTTACTTGCTACTAGGCCAGATGCCACTCTTCTTTGACCTCTAGCTGAGCAGTCAAGTAGAGTATAAATCTCTTTCATTGGTTCTTTCTGGCCAATCAGGGAAGTCCCTGCTGACCCCTCTGCCTTGCGTTTTATTTCCTTCTTTCTGTGGTAACCCAGCAAACAAATTTACAATCATGAGAGATCTTTACTTTAAGATATTTTATTATTATTATTATTATTGTTGTTGTTGTTGTTGTTGTTGTTATTATTATTATTACAGCATTACTTGCCACATAGAAATGTCATACACTGTTAGTGAAATTCACTGGAACAGGAATGTGATGTAGATGGACTACAGAACTTTCACGAGACAAAAGCTTCTGCAAAGAGATGGAACAGGGTTTGTTTTGCAGACTTAGTAACCTTTCTGACAGCAGGCTATACAAGGAGGAGAATCAAGTTGACCCTAATTAGGTCAGCTACTGTAAACACAGTCGCTAATGGTAAGTTAATCATTTAAATCCTTGTTGTTTGGGTGAAATCTGATCTTGCCAGCAAAGTGCTGAGCTACTTGGCGAATTTCACCAGCTAACTTAGCTGTAACATCCACTAGATGATGGACAGCTAGCTCTCAGGGCTGGGGGCCAAAAGAATTGTGAATTTGAATCAATGATTTTGACTGAATGCCAGATACCATCTATATGTTACTATATGGCCCATATATAACTTTTAATTTTTTAACATTTGACATTTTTGTTGAGTCCTTGCTGTGGGTGACAGCAACAGATCAGAGCAGAAGAAGCAGACGCACATCACAGCACAGGAAGAGCCGGCACGTTAAAAGCTTAATAAATCATACAAGGTTATAGGGGGAGCTAATGATCGATTAACTGAGGTTAATGTGAGAGTAAGACTCTACATTTACATTTATTCATTTGGCAGACGCTTCCAATGTGACTTACAGAAGCGCCACAGAGATTAGGTTTAAATCAGCACATCCGTTTGAAGTTAGTGAGGGTGTTTGCATAGCTGAAGGATTCTTATATGCAGGTTTGACTCAAAGAGGTCATACAGTGGTGCTTAGTACATCTTGCCAACCAATGTTTATTTCCAAGGAGATAAGATTGATGTAGTTAACCTTTAAAAAACAAACAGAAAATCGCCTTGGGAAGGATGTCCCTAATAGGGTTGTGTACTGTTAGGGTTAGTCCTTGAGGAAACATATCTGCGTATCGTCACTGAAGGTGTCTGAACTACTGGACCATGAGTTACTATACAGCCTAAACTGTTATGTCTTGGAGGGATTTTAAATAGTTCAGTCATTATTTTGTCATTCTGCTACTGTGATCTCGATCAGTGACTTTTGTAACTCTGCAAACTCATGGCTGATGTACAGTGCATAGCCTTAACTCCATGAAATACCATGTATTACAGTGTTCTCCATGAGGTAGGCAACCATAAGTTTAATCAAGAACAAGAAGATCCAACGCTGACCTTGCGACACCCAGTTTTCACTAATTGTTCAGACTGGATTTCAGTGTCCTGCCATGACCGATTGTTACCATCCTAAACAAAAGCTGAGAACACTCAATACTTATTTGCTTTGTGTCTCACATGTTAATTACGATGGAAGCAACACATTCGTTTGTTGTTATGCCTCCTGGCTATGGAACACTCTACAATATGGCATTCCAGTGTCTCTGATGAAAAAAAAAAAAAACCTGGATGTGTCAGCACACAAAAAAAGCTAAATCTGTTTAGTCTCTTGTGTTCTCGAGATGTTTTTT
This sequence comes from Chanos chanos, assembly GCF_902362185.1. Taxonomy (NCBI): domain Eukaryota; kingdom Metazoa; phylum Chordata; class Actinopteri; order Gonorynchiformes; family Chanidae; genus Chanos; species Chanos chanos. Next base: position 2,584,805 of record NC_044504.1, read on the forward strand.
CCGTAGATGTCACATCAAATAGTTCTTGTTGAATGGTTACTCTTGATTTTTTCCCCCCTTTTGAGTGCAAACCAACTTCATATGCATGGTACTTAATGATAGTTTTAAAAATACTGTCAATCAAACATGCAAATTGGATCTTAGGGAATGTCCAGCTGTAGCCTTCAGCTTTGCTTCGGATGCATGGATGACATTATCTCACTGCATAATAGGATGACATGCTCTTCGAATAAACAGTTCCAGAAACAGCTCCCCTGAATAGACAGTTCCACTGTCATTCTTTATTACAAATACTGCAGATAAGAGTGAGCATATTGGAAAGTTTAGCTTTGAATAATAAATATGGTCTCTCCGTTGTTTAAATATTGTAAGTCTTCCTTCTCAGCCTTCAGGGACTCATTCGATTTCCTCGGATTAGCAATTTGAAGCTGTGTTTGGACTTCTTTTAACACTCTGGGGACCTATGAAATGTTTTTAGATGATGATATAGTCGTAATGAGTGTATGTGGAGACAGTTCTTAAACACAATAACGACTTTGTGTTTATTTGTCCATGACTCTTGCACATGAAAGGTATTTTTATTCTCATAAATGCATTTTTAAGTCATTTTTGGATTCATAAAGCACAAATCAATAAAGCTGTCACTACAACTACTGCACTATCACAGCATTAACTATAGCGTGAATCAGAGCTGGCCCTGACCAATTTGGTGCCCTAGGCAAGATTTTGGCTGGTGCCCCTTGCATCGCCTCAATACCAATCATTGTGTCCAAATACATTCACACAGAAACTGCTAAGCCACATTATAGCCTATAACATTCTAAACACACACAGCAAGAGTTATTACCCCTAGCATTCATGCACAAAACATGTATTCAGTGAGCATTTCTCTCACATGATACATGCTGTTTGCTATACATATAAGACTAATCAATAATGAAAATGTAAAGGCTTACAACTATTAATTACAAAAGGGGATGGAAAAGGAAGAGCATTTTAACTGACTATCAAAAGAAGGGCTAACGCTGACTAAGATGTCAATACAAATGTATGCCTGGTTTCTTGAGGCAGACAGTGGATAGTTCGTGCAGCACACTTAAAAGAAAAAGTGTATTTCTCAAAATTATGATTAAGCTTATTCCCCAAACACCTGAACAGTCTTTCCAACGTTCCTTAATGAATTTAAGGTTAACTCTGGGTGTGTATTCATTTAGCAAACGTTACCGTCCAGAGTAAGCAAGTAACACTTTGCTCCAGCGGTAACTACTATGCAACAGATAAACTATTCATTCATCATATTACCTCTGTCTTTTTCCCTGTTTCTCCTCCGCTTCTCATCTTCTTTTTCTTTCCTGGGCACCGGAGGACCTTGGTCTTTTTTACGTGATAGAGCCTGTATATTTGTATTCAGAGAGGCAAAACAGAGGGTATGCAATGCAGCGCACAAGGGCGCTACACGAAGCGGGGCGCCAAAACAATGGTGAGAAATATACATATACAAGATACGAAAATGTGTGTTTGTTGTCAGTTGTCTTTGTGTTATCGTTTTAGGTACGTGCTGTATTGTAGACATATTTGTGAAGTTACAGCCAGGTTTAAACCGATGACACGGACAAGACAGGCTACTTATTCGTCAAGACTACGGTCCAATGACCGTATCAATGATGAGAGTTACAATGTTGTTATAAAAGATTCTACAGCGCAAGGCATTGCGGCACACTGTGATCTGAGTTGTCAACTTCTCATGACACAGAGAAAATAGTGTTTGTGAAAAATAGTAAAAGTTAAGAATTTTGATTTGGGGCGCCCCTAGCATTCGCTGACATAAAGTATAAATCCTCCCAAAATAGTATCTGCCTGCAGAGCCGAAGAGTTTTACAACTAACAGCATTTTCACACCAGCAGTTTCAGGCCACTGGCATTCAACGCATGCGCTGACACTTTATGGTTAGGGTTAGGGTCAGACGATCGGCCATTGGCCTGAAACTGCTGGTGTGAATCTGCTGGCGTGAAACTGCGGCTCTGTAGTCAGACCCTTCTCAATCCTCCCTGGACTGTCTTGTTAAGTCATACTGTTTGGCCACTCTGAAAGGAATTATCAGTCGTGAAGACTGTAGCTTGGGAAGTTTAAGAGCTCCCATTTATCTGTCACTCGTTTTTCTGAACAATTTTGTGTGTGTTCCTTTTGTTTTATGTTGCTAGTTTCTTTGCAAATGCCTTTGTACAATGCCTCACCAAGTAAGGATCCCATGTCTTTGGTATGCCCCACCCCCCATCCCCCCTTTGTCTTCCTCCAGCTCTTTTGAGAAGCAGAGTGGGTACCAAACACCAGAAACTAAGAATTTACTGGAACCAGTGAGGAGCCCATATGAATTCCATGATAAAACCAATAAGGCTTGTAATTTATGGCCTGGATACCAAAGCCTAATCTTCAGCATGGCTTTCATGAGAGGGATATATACAGACCCTCTGTGCCTCTGGAGTGGGGCTCGTGGTCGGGACTCACATTCAGAGGATATTCTCAAAAAGCGTCCTGTTCATGATTCGCCTCGCAACTGACGAGGCTGGTCCGTTTGAAGCAATACTGATGCAGTACCTAAATGGCCTTGACATTAATGACATTAGTTTATATATATGTATGTGTGTGTGTGTATGTGTGTATATATATATACAACTGGTTTTGAACTTGAATCACTGTTTGATGTGTTGTAATTGGTAAATTAAATCTATGGTCTATTTGTGTTTATGCTTGTCAGTCGGGAAATCAGTTGATGTGAAGATGAGACATAATGGGTTGATGATGATGATATCCCATGTTTTAAGAGGTGGATTCATCCAATTCACTGTCAGCTTGACTGTATAAAGAATCTACTCACGAAAACAAACAAACAAACACAATAATATACATTAGGCAAAAACAACTATATGAGTCATGTTACATTTTGTTCGGCACAAAATCCGTGTCACCCGAAATCAAGGTACTGTCTTCCAAACCATGGTGTGTGGGCCAAAGTGCAAAGGACAAATTCTTTAAAGGATTTTCTATGAAGAACGGCCCATTACAACTGATTCAAATGTGTTAAATTTGATTCCACAGATGTGTGTAGAAGAGAAAATTTGGATAATTAAAGGAAAAATATTTGACAAAACAGCAAGATTAAGTGTGTGAAATATGTGGCCAGTCTGATCCCAAGCCACACAGTATATGTTATATGGCTCCGCTATTTAAAAATAATCGCACAGTTTTGTCCTAAAACAGCCCTTACATCCTTAACTTACACTATGTTTGGTTACTGCAGATCACAAATCATCCAAAAAACACTGTAAGCTATAAAAAGCAAGCTATGAAAATGAACAAATTTGTTTGCTGACTTTTTAAGTGAACTGTGTTGGTGTATTTTGTATCAAATATTTGGATACTAGATTTTAGTATAAAACATTTAAGGCCAGTATGTTTATGTAATGGAATGTCAGGGGGAAAAAACTTTTTTGTGGATGAGTGATGAATCTTTTTTGACACCTAAAAAGTTGTTGTTTTTTTTCCCACCCCAGTAAGGTCAGTCTAGTTTCTGAGCGGTTCTGTGAGACATAGGTCCATATGGGTAACGTGCCCAGTATAGCACAGCCACGTCACAGATTGGCCCAGCACAGCTGATCGTCTGATGGCCCCTGGAGGATCTCCAGTGTCTGACTGATTAATCTCTTTTAAAAAAGAATCCAGGGGATCCTTCAGAGGAAATGGACTTATTGAGTCCTGGCTGGCAGCTGTGCAGAGCATGTGCAGAACACATTTCTCTAGTCCCCCCCATAATCCGTCCTTTTGCGCTTGGACAGCTGACTCGAATGTCTGCTTCGCATTCAATCTGAAGTCTTTTAAGACTCTTGCCTCTGGAGTACCCAGGAGACAAAGGGATTGCCACCAAAAATCTGCTGATGTTAAGCTCTGTAGGACAATAATATGCTTAGCCTGTGTCAGTATTTGGGGGTAGGACTGCGGGGAGAAACTGTGGTTACATCTTGCTCCCAGATATGCTCTTTCTTACCAAAGTTATGACCAGTGGAAATTTTAAGAACTCTGTTTGGGAGGGTAAATCATAAAAAGAGATTTCCGCTTCAAATGTTTATTATTATTATTATTATTATTATTATTATTATTATTATATACATTCATGAATGTTAATGGAAAACAGGCTTCTCGTCCTTACAGGATTGCTCCACTACATACTGAATGATAGTGCTACCTGACTAGATAGAGATTCATTTTGTGTTTCAGTTTTACATGTTGTAGGTTGAAGAGATGACTCGCAACTTTCTGAATGGGTAGCTCTGATGTTTTACTCTGATTAGACAGTCTACAGAGCCAAGAGGTCTTTCATTTATGGTCATACTGAAGAATTTTTCTTTACAGTTCTAGGGAGAGTTACTGAGGCAACATTCACAATAAAACCATATATTTAAAACACATGTAGGAGAAGATGAAAAGAGATTTTTAAGGAGTTGTGGTGTGTGTGTGGTATAAGTAAAAACTGAGTGGAATGAAGGGAAATGAAGCAAATTTATTTGACAAATGGTGAACCAGGGAAAAACAGGTCATTACATGGAAAGTGGTTGTATCTTCATATTATCAAGTAAGTCATAAAGGAAATGTAGCTAATAGCTACGCGGAGGACTGGTTTCACAGAGAATGAGTGAGTGAATTTTGTCTTGGTGATCTTGAGAGATTGTACGGATGACAGAGATGGCCATCTGTACACCTCGTACGGATAACAAAGGTGCACTGCTTGGTATAATTGTTTTATTGTTAAAGATGAAATATATCACCCTTCTTTGCTGAAAATGGAAAGTTACTGTGGGAAGAGTGAGCTACTGCTTGTTTGTGTGGCACTGTACTGTACTGTACTGTACAAGGAGCTCTCCCGCTGGTTTGCGTGTTACGAGGGAAAAATGCAGACTGTCAAAAGACCACACTCCCTTGGTGTCTCTCTCTGACTCACCCATCTGAATGAACAATGTGGCCTTTTCAAATCGCAACGGGTGTTCTGAACTCACTACTAAAAAAAAAAAAAAAAAAAAACAAGCATGGTAACCATGACTGCAACTCTGGAGTGACTAATATTTAAATTACATATTCATTACAGTGTAAGGAGCAGTGGAAGTTCCAATATTTTGACCATGTGAATTTGCCCAGCCTTAGTAGCACAATAACTGGCGATGGAACTGAGTAGTCCCTCAGTGGTGACACTGTGTGTATGCGTGTTTTGTCACGATACTGTCGCTTTTTCCATGGTTTGTGCGGACTTTATATTTTTGAGTCACTTTCCATGCGTTGAATGAATGAGCCATGTTAAATGCATCTGGAAAGTATTTTAGTTCAAGGGACATGTAGTCTTGTGCTTATTTATACCCTAAAATGCAAATGAATGGAAGGGGGAGATAATTAGGAACACATTAACACTCAACACTTTTAACCTTTTTTAAACGTTATAATACTGCCATCATCCTCTCCCAATTAGATGTATGCACGCACAAGACACGTACTGAACTGTACAACCGCAGAGCATAATTTACAGTACATATAAATTTTGCTGTGAGCTCCTCATGCCAGTTTGGCTGACTCCCCAAGGCCAATTAGTGTCTGCACATCAGCTGAGCAGCTTTGTCTTTTACATCAGTATGAAACACTTTCCCAGGGTCTGGATCTCAAGTAGAAACGGCTCTGACATTCAAAGCAGACTTATGGAGCAAGTTTCATGTTGGGCCTCTTCTCTGAGAAGTTCGCAGAAATGAAAGCTGTGAAGACCCTAGATGAGGAATGTAGAAATGTCCTGGTGTTTTGTCTTAAACTGATAGGCATCTTCTCTGCTTTCTGCACCATGTAACTGACCAAGGCAAACCCATTTCCTGATTCTTGTTTTGCTCAAGAGCAGTTTTCATCTGACAAATAGCCAGTGTGAGGCTAACAATCCAAGAGACTATTCGTAAGACATTAGCAGTACAGCTGATTATGGTATGGATTTGTGTGTGTGTGTGTATGTGTGTGCTGACACATCCATTCAAGTCGGGTGCTTAACAAATGTAACCTAAAGTCAGTATTGCTAGATGACTATGGTGAGAAGTGTTTTGAAATGTTTAACTGCACAAAATGGAAGTAAGAAAAAAAACCCTCCACTTCTGCTCATTACAGAAAGCCTGCATTTTCACGGAAAAAACAGCCCTTGTACACATTCTATCTAATGTGGTAAAGTAAACTCGTACCTTAAAAGAAATTTTATGACACTCCCTAACATTCTTCTTATGTGACTGCCAAGCGGGAAAAGAGCGGGAAGCTGAAAGGAAACTCAGTGGTGTGATATATGTGGTAGACCAATCAGGAGAGTGTTTTGGGGGTTTTATTTATTTATTTATTTATTTATTTATTTATTTATGGAATTCTTTTAAAAAGTGACACCCCATGTCAATATGAGTGGGGTGAAATGAGAGAGAACAGAGCGAGTGCAGTGGAAAGGTGTGTCGTGTTCCTGGTAATCATTTTAATTCTCATATTTATTTGTGCTGACTGTTCCAGGCTGGAGCTGTTAGTGTTGTAAATATTTATGTGTTCCTAAGTGTCACTGGTTTACAAGCACTTGCAGGTCCCTCTTCGCTCTCGCTCTGTAAGTAAGTTACATTTATGCTATGTTTTAACCAGCTGAATAACGTCTGGTCTTTAGTCTTTGTCAATCTTTGTTTTATAAACGGTCTTAATTTGTGGTGAGTATTTATTCATCCCTCTGTTTCAGTGCTCTTTTGAGTTGTGTGGTTTTGGCCATTATAATCCTCTGTTTCTTTTGCATTTATGTTTGTGTGTGTGTAACTGTGTTGTGGAAGGCTTATTGTCTGCTATTTGTATAAGCTGAGTCTAAGTATGTTGCACAAGCACACACTTCATCCAACATACATAAAGCCTTTCACTGCATCTTTTCATACTGTAGTATTGCAAAGTTATGTAACATGCTTGCAGTAGAGTACTATACATGCAACAAAACCCACAACTGCAAAAGCTATCATTGCCTACTAACAAGCGGTGAGAGCAACTGGCAAAGCCAGCTATGTTCCCAACAGGCAGGCAGCCAGAGCGGGCCAGTGAAACTTGGCCGGGATTAAGACTTTGAATTCCAGATGTACCACTGCACTGTTGGGAGTTTTCTTAACTGGGTACTGCACTTGGGCTCCACTTAGCACCGCTTCAAAACCATCCAGAACATGGTTTCATGCTGGACTGGAAAAACTGTCTGTGACAACCAACGATACAGCGGTTAAGCAGTTCTGGTAAATGTGTACGGCCACCTAGTTTCCCACTACATTCTGCTGCCATAGGGAGATGATACACAGGAAAGTGTAACATGAAGGACAGGCCCATTTGACTCATTCACACAGTCATTCGCTCAGTCTTATGAGAGAGCACCTTGTAATCTGTGCAGCAGAGTCATTCATAAATGTGCAAACACACCAGTGGTTTCTGGTCTGACTCCTATATAAACGACCTGCCAAACACATGGAGTGGAGAACCTCCCATGGGAAAAATGTACAGTTAGTGTTGCAGTAATGGTTTTTCTGATGAGGATTTTGGACAGCTAACTCCAAAATGAAAAAAAAAAGAGTACAACAATAACTACCCAAGAAACAAAACAAGCAATAACTACTGAATTTAAGTCTATAACTGTAAAACATAGGAGATTGACTGCATACTCAAAGGGAATGGATGAGAGACAAATTACTGCCTGTGAGGCACTTTATATGTAAAAGAAAAAGAGAGTTTTTGCTTTTCCCCCGGCCTGTACCCATGCAATTTAAAAAATGTACATATATATTTCTCTAGATTTGCAAATTGGGCTGTTGTTCCCTTTTTTTTTTTGTGACATGTTCACATCTGGCTTGGCTAGAGTTATTAATGATGTTGTAAGCGAACAGACAACTTTCAGACTACATCCATTGTGTTTAGAGCTATAAGCTCTATTGTGTTTAGATCTATAAGCTCTCTTGTCTGTCATATTATGGTTGAAAGTACAATAAAGAGTTCAAACAAAAGGGGAACTCTTTGGTACACGGGCGAATGAACGTGACTTGAGACCTGTGTGTTGAATACAGTTTTTTGGGACTCTCAATCTTGTGAGCTCTGGTCTGCTGCTGGCCCCAGTCTCCCATGCCGTCATTAGGATGCAATTTTAATTGAGAGAATGCCTTCTGTACAGAGTAAAGCTTTACTCATTCTGAGTGGGCCCGCCCCTGGGGAACGCTATTGCTGTCAATCATGTTTGACCTGCCTGACTCTAATGTACAGAGGTTTATGGTGAATGAATAAAAAATACAAACAAACAAACAAACAGCGATGAAAATCACTTAAAAGTGTGGTGACAGAGAGTACCAAGCATTCATCACAAAATTAATTTGCAGCTGTAGCATTTCAATTAAATGTTAAAACCATTAAAGGATAGGCCTGTGTCATACACTTAGACTAATAAGATTGTAAATTAAAGGGATATGTATTTTTAGGGTATGTTGTGAATTTTTACTGCAACTTTGTACTTTGATCCAGTTATACAAAAATCGTATTTTCACTGTAAAAATGTTTCCATGCAAATTTACAGCATGCAGAGCACTGTTTAAAACTTATTTAAAAAGGTCGAGGGCTTGGCATCACATAAACTGAAAAATGAAATCAGAGTAAATTTGATGGATTTATCCATGGAGGTACAGCCATTAGGTTATAGAAATAATTCGTCTGCTTGAAAGTGTATTCTCATTTCCAGGTAAAACTACATCAGTGTACAATTTGAATGGTTGTGCCCCCCCCCCCAAAAAAGGGGAAAAAAAGAAAAGTTTTTGTTTTTTTTTATTTTATTGCAACTGACGTAATCTGTTCATTTTTCCGCTCCAGTCCAGCGAGTCCGCATGGCCAGCGCAGTTTTGCTCCAGCCCGGCACTGTCACACCTGATTCAACTTATCTCTTGATTACCTAACCCCAGTTAAATTAGATATTGGCTATGCTACTTGTTAATGCAGGACTACAGTGTCAGTGCTGTTAAATGAACTCTGCAGATGGCCTGAGCCCAGTCTACAGTGAAGGTCTGGAAAGACACCATGTCAGAATCAGAATCGGAATCAACTTTTATTGCAGAGTGCATGTGCACCAGGAATGTTTTTGTGGTTTAGGCATCTACATTTAAAACAGAAGACAAGACGTGAAAGGAAACATAGCAAAACACAGCAGTATACTTGTTCATTCTAAGAAACAGCACAGTAACAACACAGCACAGCAGAAATATGACACAACAGACCAGTAAAATAACAACAGAAACACAATGCAAAAGACTACTTAAATGTCTGAATCAGACACAATTATGGCTAATTATATCAGTTTACAGATTTGTATTTGCAATGTTTGTGCACATGTATTAGAATGTGCAAAAATGATAGCGAAATGGCCACATGCAAACCCCTATATCCCAGGGCCAGGCATGGTGGATGGTGAATGACCTTTGTCAAAAGCCTGCATTAGCTTTACGTGACTCCAGCAGCATCTCAGTTTTGCTGACAGTGCCCAGCCAGCAATGAAACTGTTTTTAAATTGGAGAGAAAAAAAAAGATTGTATAAATAGAGAGGCACTGCAATTTTGGTAATTTTGGTCATCAGATTAACATCCTCTTCCTGACGGCACTGCCAAAACTGTCAGACCCTTGAATTCTCACCTAGCCATCACCAAGAATGGGTCAGTTACAAAATCAATTGTTTCTACAACACGTTTGTTCTATCCTCATTTTTTTCAACAGAACTGAAATAATGAATCTTATTATTTTAATCTTAATATTCAAGTTCTGTTTAAATGAATTGTTTTTAACAGAGCAGTATCCACCATTACCCACCAGATGGCATAACATGTATGCGCTTGTCTTTTTTTTTTTTTTTTTATCTGGCCACAATCAGATATTGTTTTCCTCTTAAACTCAAATGCCTGTTTCCCTGTAAATAAGAACTATGCCAAAGATGAAAGATAAGTTGAACACTTTTTCTTGCACTTTTCCTCTACTGCTTATCACAGATTCTGCAAAGATTTTTACAGCAGTAGTTTTACCAACAGCACAAGTCAGAAAAGCAAAACGATACTCTAATGTCTGTCCTGGCACAGTTCGCAAAATACTGACTGTAGAGAATACTCAGATATTTAAAACTGTTGCCATCAGTCAAGAACTTTATCTGGCATCCGTCGAGTCAGCTTCTGTGTGATGTCTGTGAATGACAGTTACTGGGGGAGGAGAGTCTTTAAACTCAGCTACTCTTCTGAATCAGTGATCCTTCTGACTTTTTTTCTCTCTTTTTTGTCTTCTCATGCACATGAAAAGCAGGTCTTTCATAACAAACGTTCACAAGACTGGACATTTCACAGTCAAAGGCTAACTGAGTTAATCAGAGTCACCGGTCTGGAATGGCCAGTGTTTTTCTATTTCAAAAAGTCAGCTGATCTAATTCTGTTCCCTCCCAGGTCAGGCGTAGGGGTGGAGGAATGATCTGATGCTTAGGACACTGGAGTGGTTCCATTCCTCTGAAAAATCTCTCTCTTGTTACTAACACTCCACTTTCAGCTTTAATACTGAGAAACAATGAACCATCTCCATTGTTTTTGGACATGGTTCATGGTTCACCTGTCCAAACACAGGACAAAATCCAAAATAAAATGTTCATGGGAGAAGACAGAGGAGGGATCATTTATTTTTTGGTGGTCTCAGAAGAGTTATCACATGAATTTGGTGATCCTCAGTGCTGATCGACCGTACTGGAACGAAAGATATTTCTTAGAAATCAGACGTATCATGACCTCGACGTGATTGCTTTGCACAGTTAGTTATACTGATTTCGATTTATCAGTAACGGTGTGCCTTTGACTAATCGATATCCTGGTATGCTTTGGACTAATCGATGTTCTGCAGCGGATACGCAAGGTTTGACTAATATCAAGCTCTCCAACATAACAGAATAAGGCAGATCTTGTAAGGCCCCAAAGACATTATCATTTTATGAACTTTAATAAATGCATTTGAACTGGCATGCTCAAAGTAAATACTTTTTAGGAAAAAAAAAAAATGAAAATATAGTTGCAAGTACAGATTTATTCTTAGAAATTTTCACAGATATGCTTTTTGAGCCACCAAGTTAAATCATTTATTCATGAATCTTTTGAAGAAGGCCATGGGGGAGGAGACTGACGATTCCCCACATCCCCTCCTCCACTATAGTTAATTGGGCATGTGATAAGCCCAGCAGTTTTCTTAGCTGCCCACAAATGTCCATTTGAAATCCTTAGGGATTGCCTCTCTGCCAGCACACTGAAAAGTAAGGTAAATATCCTGTTTGTTGTATTGTCTGTCTTGTAGGCCTGTTGTGGCTCACGTTCTGTTGCTTAAAAAGGTCATACCGACCTGTTCATTCGGCAGTTTGAGGGAACCAAATTAAACAGGAATTTTGGGAATTTTAACTCTGTGGTTTCAGTGTTTTGGGATTTCTTATCACGTCCCATTGCAACAGTGAGAGCTGTAGCTTGTTTTCGCTCAGATTTGTTAATCAAGGTAATACCCCCTCTGCCACTATGATCTACTGAAAACTCACATCTGAAGGATTTTTCTTATTTCTTATTTCTTGTCGAAAATGATGTTCTGTTTCAATGGCATTTTTTGTTCAAGAGTTTAAGTTGGGATGTAAATATATAAATATTATAAGTTCATTATAATCAATGTTTTGCTTTATTTGAAAGGGTTTGATTTCAATCCAGTGGGTCATTTACATAAACTGAACAGAAATGAACAGATAGATAGATAACTGTCCTAAAATCACGTGAAAACAGTAATGAAGTGGGATTTGGGCCTGGACAATGGTCAAAGCTCTAGAACAGTTTGTCCTGGTGGGAAATAAGATTACATCAACAACAACCATTTAAAATGACTAACATTTACATTTTGCCCATAATGATGGGAAAAGATCTGTCAGGGCAGATTGGTCAGCGACGTCTGAAAGTAGAATTTATGCGTAATCTACTCCTCAGCCTCTCTTTCACCTCACCCCATTCCTAATCTTAACCTCAAACCAAAAGGCATTTGCTTTCAGACCAACTTTCATACCATAATGTGTTATAATCATTGTCTCAAATCTGCTTAGACACAACTAATCAGCCTGAGCTTCTCAAATGTTTGATTCGTGAAGTTTGATTCGTGAAGTTTGATTTGTGAAGCTTTTCGATTATATTTTTATTCCTTGTTTCAAGGATGTAAAATGCCATGAATGTTACATTAATGGACTTTAGAGTTTCCTTCTCTCACTGTGAAGTCATCACCACCATTGTCATCAAAATTTTCATCCATTTGACCAAAATCATCTAAGAGGTGTCAATTGAAATTTTGTCAGGAAAGACAGACAGCTATGTCCATTAATTATCTTAAATTAAATTGGAACAAGGGTCACGATGAACTTTCAGAGTTATTTTAAGATTGCTTCAACAACAACAGGTAATAACACAGGGAATGATGTAGTGGCCTACATTAACAGTAATATTTTACCTAACAGCTGGCCTTTCATTTAGTTTACCTCACAGTAGGTCTAGCTTTCACGTGCAGTTGCTTTCTGCCACACTGCCGTGAGTGTATTAATCCCAGGTGTCTCTGCCAGATCCGTAAAAGACCACGCCTCAGTGATTCAGACTTGGGGAATATTCTCCATAGTGGCTTGAGGGGCTTGAGGGACTTTTTAAGTTTTAATTACATTTTGTACGTTTTAGTTCCCTCTCAACGCTTTCTCGGTTTTATCTTGATCACTGTTAGCCACACTTCATGGTGTAGCGGTTTGCTGTTAGCCTGGTTGTGCCTCTGAACGAGAGAGAAGATTATTCAACCATGTTCACTGAATTTGTTCATACGATCACACAAAGAATAAAGGACAACTAAACACCGTTAATGTACACCAGTGAGTCATAGTCAGCCCACTGGTTTCTTTCTGTATCTGGTACTTCCCAAATGCGCTTTTAAGCCGCTCAAACCAATGTAAATGTAATTATGTCTTTAAGCCTGTGTAGTTAAGACAATGTGTCTGTGTGTTTCAAAGACAGAAAAGTAGGCCAAAGAATGGTACTGTTATACTATTAAAAAAAAGAAAAAGAAAAAAAGACCAAAAAAAAAAAACTTTTCCCTTTCTTCTATGTAAGACCTGTGTATACATGTTTATACATGTTTCTATATATTTCCAATTAGATTATGATCAGTACTGAAAGAGGGAGTAACTTATCATAACTTTTCCCTTTACATTATTTTAATATTCAGCTCCAGTGGCCTTGTGATTACATAATATGATTAAATCTGGACAGAGCTAGGATGGCAAAACACACACACACACACACACACACACACACACAGAGACACACAGAAAAATAGAGATTCTTCAACAAAATGCATGGACAAAATGCACATTTCACAGTGTAATTCAAATTTTATCAAAGTCACACTGAAGGTACAAGTCAGGTCGAATTCTAATGTCAAACTTGGTCCATGTGGATGATGGACCAAGTAATCTCTCATGCAGCCATTCATAAGAGTCATGCCCCAATCACTGAAGCAGAGGCTGGTGGTTTGTACAAAAAAAAAAAAGTTGTGCCACAACCATTAAAAACAGACTTTCGTTCAAACATCCCTGTCCTCCACTATATGTTTCACACAGAACATGTTAGAAATTCAAACCTATTCAAACTTTGTTTGTGACACTCATAAAATGAGGACAAATGAGAAAATTTGTTTTCTACTTGTGTGTATATATATTTAGGTCTGAATGAGCAGAAAGTCTGTCCATAACACGTTATTGAATGGTTGCACTGCCAAACCCTGTATGCTCTTTCGGTTCACTTGCAGAGTGAGGCAGTGTAGTTCACATTACAAGGACTGCTCAAGTATGCTAGCCCATTTGCATTTATGATGAATTCAAAAGTTTGAGTTGCCTTGCTGCTGTGAACATGTTTTTGCCTTGAATGACTATAAGAGCAGAGTCATTTTCAAGATGTATGCCTTATGACAGAACACTAACATATTAATCATGGGACATAACTACATAAAGCATCATTGTTTAGTTCTAAAGTGTCTGTTTTGTGAGGTGTCCATGCTGAAAATGAACAAATAACCTAAGAGCGAGACTGACTACAGAGGTACTAAAATATAAAAAAAAAAAGATAGAGTAACTGATTTATGGCAATAAAAAGATGCCAAAGAATAATTCCTTTTCCAAAAGCTCTGATTAAAAATGATAGGTGGGATGTCACACAGATTTTTCTGGAGAGTTTGATTTCACTGGGATAATTTAAACATTGGTTGAATGTACAGGTGAGTAAAGGAATTATCAGTCAGCTGCATACCACAGTGAAAGCCTCTGATTTAGAAATGATTCTTAGAACTTACAGGCAAATATTGTTGTTTCCCACAAAACTGACTGAGTTGACCTTTTTCTGTCCTCTTCAGCATGGTGCGATAAGTGCACAAACCATATTAGGCTGTTATCCAGATAACACAAATCATACTTTATTAGACAAAGATCATTAAAAATTTCTGAAAGTTTCTGGAAACATTTAATGCAGAATTCAGTTTGTTTTATCAAACAAAAAGAAAAACAAACAAACAAACAAACAAATGTTGAAGTAGAAATGAGATAAATACTTTGTGAAATGATGGCAGGACTGCCAAACGTAAACTGTGACTGTTTCATTATCATATTAGTCAGTTATTTGGCTTTTCATCAGTGCTGACATCCTCCACACAACATCTGACCATGCACATGTTATGATCAGTTTTGATGTCCTTAATCGCCAAAGGCCACTGTGACACTTTGATGGTGATTTCGTCCCCAGAAATTTGATTTGGTGAGGGAGTTGACTCTTTTGTATAATTCTAAATCTGATAAGCTTCCTGCATTCTCTCCTTACAGAACATACAGAGTCAGGATGATGTCATGCAGCAATCCAGGGGCACTGGACCTCTCCAGACTGACGGACGAAGAAGCCAAGCATGTATGGCAGGTCATCCAGAGAGACTTCAATCTGCGGAAGAAAGAGGAAGACAGATTAGGGTAACATCTGCATGTCTGCTACATTTATATAAGCCTCTCCGTGTTGTTTTGCTCAATGGAAGGAAGGGCTTTGCAATTGATTCCTGACTGGGCTCTATATATATATATATATATATATATATATATATATATATATATATATATATATATATATATATATATATATATATTTATTTATATTTTTTTATATTTTTTTAATCACATTATGATCTTCTGGATCTGATATGGCTAGTTTAGACAATTGTTTTTCCAGACAAACATCTGCATAACAAGCTAAGTACATATGCAAGCATATAAGTGACAGAGCAAAAAAACAGGCTTGGTCACACATGTTGGGTCTGTCTCACGCTGCAAGTAGAAAGTGGCCTGTGTGTCTGGATTCCAGTCATGTTAATAGAGGTAATAGGATTACCTCTGCATGCTGAACAACATCACATGCCCTGTGATTTTTTTTGTTGTTGTTTCTTTTTTCTTTTCTTTTTTTCTTTCTTTGGAACTTGACTTTCACAGTTCATTCAGGGGCTCACACAGACTGAAATTAATTAACAATACATTTCATTTCAGTTTTACAATTTTCCAAATAAAGAGTGCTTAGTCTTTCCTGTAAAAAATGCTGACCAGTTAAAAAAAGAAAAAAAAAAACAAAAACAAGCAAGCAAAAAAAAAAAACCAACTGTGTGTCTAGAGGGAGAAGAAGATGTTCTTTGTCTACAGTTTGCCTGTGATAGTCATAGAAAAGACAAAAGAATTGCATATCATATTATGCTACATTATGCTTTTACTGCTTATTTGTTTGTTTGTTTTTATTAACCACAGACTTACTCAGAGAAAACAAAAATCCTCTCTGTTTTTTTTCTACACACCCATATAGAGGACTCATTAAACAAACTAATCAAATGAACAATATGGATCATAAGTTATTTTCCACACACACATACAGTCTTTAAACTGTTGAGCCATAGCAACAAAAGGGAAATTGAGATGGTTGAATATCTGAGAATAATGCATTCTGTCCTTTACAAGAGAGATTTACAAATATCCACACCCCTGGAGGCAATGTTTTGCATTTCCTCTCTGTAGCATTGCATGTGTTGTGGTCAGAAAAAAAGGAAAAGTTTTTTTCATGGTAATGTGTTCTGAACTGTTTGTTCTTTCTTTGTCTCTGTTGTGTTCTATTTATTTTTATTTTCATCTATTTATTTATCTCTTTTTTTAATCCATTTAAAATTACTTTTCTCTGTAAAGCTCTTTGTGGACTGACTTAAAAAAAACTGCTATACCAAAAAAAGCTTATTAGTAGTAGTAGTAGTAGTAGTAGTAGTAGCAGAAGTAATAGTAGTAGTAGTAGTATTTAGGCAAGTTTCTCAAGTTTCAGATGAACTTTGACAACATTAAATGCTGAGACTGAGTCAGTAATAGAAATAGCAATTTAGTTATTGATTTCCACTCTCACTAACCAATTCCTAGTGCCAGAACAATCATAAACTCTTCAGTTGTAGAAGTGCATGTGGCTCAGTATGTGACGGAAGAACAGGTGAGATATGCATGTTACTATATCAGTACCCCACATCCTCCTTTTAGTGCATCGGGGCTTTTTCAGAAACGGGTATGAATGTGAATGTATTTGTAGAGAATGGTGGAAAGTGCGATCATGCAAGGATTTTGCTCTCCGAGAGCTGGGACCAGAGTTGACTTCTCTCAAAAATACCATTCAGTCATTCCGTTTTCAGCTGTCTCAAAACTGCAAGTTCACATAACTGCGAGTTCCCAAACATTCACAATGAACGTCAGAGACAAACTGCAGCACATTTTCCTTAACTTGGCAACATCTCACTGTTTCTGTGTTAAAGACATTCCTGGTGTTGATCAACCTTTGACACAGCTAACAAGCAACTACCAAAATAATACCGTTGAATACACATTCTCACTCTCCTCTCGTTCTCATAATCTGAATTGCTTGGCACGGGATTCAGTGTGCAACATAATATTTACCCACCTGATATCCAGATTTGGAATGTTCCATTCTTTCTTCGGCACAATGATGATTGGACACAATGACTCAATATCGTGTTCTGAGAATGTTCCTCCAGGAGACCTACCAAGCTTTTGAGGACCCTGGAGGTCAGCTGATGTATGGGATTGAGGTCTTTCAGGTCTATCACATTCTCCAGAACAGGTTTTACCAGGTGTAACTTTGAACATCAAGATACAGATACTTTGTAAAAAAAAAAAAAAAAAAAAAAGAACGAAAGAAAGAAAGAAAAAGAAAAAGAAAAAGAAAAAGAAAAGAATAGAGAAGAACAAAACATAAAAGGTCAGGAAGAAGGCTCAGCCCTCCACAGTTTTAAATCTAGTATTGAGGTGAAATCTTTTTAAGAGCAGTTTTCGGATATTTCACCACACCACACAAACTTTGCGATTTCGGACTACCACAGGTGCTTTGCATGTTTGGGATGTGATCTTCAGCTCTGAGTGAATAGTGAATTTAGACTCTTCACTTGGTCTCTGGTGAAGTATCTCATATGAATGGTTTTTCTGACAGAATGATCAGTATATTAGTAACAATCAGTCTCTAATCAGTGTAATCTATTTTGCAGTCATCATCCATAGAGAACTATTACTCAGTCATATGTCTTCAAAGTAGCCAAGAGCAACATTCAGAGCAACATTCAGATGTTGGCCTGTAGAAAAGACAGATTTATCTGATATTGCTTTTTTATCCTACCTCTAATCCACCACAGCTGCAAGAGATGGAGGTCATTATGTTTAGAGGCCACAGTGTCCCTGTGAACCTGGCACCAGGTTGTCTTTCCTTGCTGTTTCTCCTGAGTCAGCATCACTGCGGTTTTTGGTGACTTAACTGCAGAAAGTAGCAATTGAGAATTCAAAGGTGAAGCCTGAAGGTGCCAATATGCCGATTTGGCTTTGCCTCCCGCTGTAATATAACTTAAAAATATTCCAGTAGTTTCAGTGCATTGATCTATGAATGACGTTATTAAACAGATGGCTTAAGCAGTGATGTGCCCTATCCTCCAGTCTGTCCTATGGCACTGATCATTTCACGACGTGACATTCTAATGATTACATCTGCTGGAAAATAAAGTACTGAAAACTATAAAGGTTGATTAAGGTTGCTGAAAGGTATCAAGGCTTATTGAGTACACTTTTGTCAACTGTATTTGCCAACGTTTCAGCTCTTATGGTTATTACCCATGGTCTATCACTATTTCTCCAAGTTTTCCAAGTTTTTCACACAAAATGAAATGGTATGAAAAACTTGAACACAGATTTCTTGTGCATTTTCAAGATTCCAACTGTTGGATAACTACATTTTATGTTTAAGTAAGAACTACATATGTAAATCTAACTAAGCTAAGATGATGTCAACACACTCTGTTTTTCCCTGTT